>NW_024404786.1:0-30104 GCF_905171775.1 Rana temporaria
TAAAGTGATTCAGAAGATGACAATGAAGACAAAAGTGACAGAGCTTTCTTTCATGTCTCCATCAACGTGACATTTAATTGGTGGCTATTGGCAATAGCTGCAGTTGGCTTGGCTCTGCAGCTTGGACACGTATTCCAGTCCCCTGATACCCCTAGACTTGGCCCCCAATACCTCTAGATTTACCCCCTGATACCCCCAGATTTGCCCCTTAATATGCCTACACCTGGCCCCTGATATCCCCCAGACTTGTCACCTGATATCCCTAGATTTTCCCCTGGTAGCCCCCCGGACTTGTCTACAAATATCCCAAAGAATGCCCCATAATACCCCCCAGATTTGCCCCTTAATATGCCTACACCTGGCCGCTGATACCCTAAGACTTGTCACCTGATATCCTAGATTTTCCCCCTGGTAGCCCCCCGGACTTGTCTACAAATATCCCATAGAATGCCCCCTAATACCCCCAGATTTTCCCCTTAATATGCCTACACCTGGCCCCTGATACCCCAGACTTGTTACCTGATATCCCTAGAATATCCCTAGATTTTCCCCCTGGTAGCCCCTCGGACTTGGCTCCAAATATCCCATAGAATGCCCCCTAATCCCCAGATTTGCCCCAATACCTCCCAGGCTGGACTTCTGTCTCTAGATTGCCTCCTAATATCCTCGGTTTGCTGATACCCTCCAGATTTTCACCTAATATCCCTACACCTGGCCCTGATACCCCCCAGAAGTGTTACCTGATATTTCTAGAATATTCCTAGATTGTCCCCCTGGTAGCCCCTCGGACTTGTCTCCAAATATCCCCTAGATTGCCCCCTATACCCCCGGATACCCCCCAAGACTTGACTTCTATCCCTACATTGTCTCCTAATACCCCCTGGTTTGCCCCCTTATACCCTCCAGACTTGTCACCTAATATCCCTACACCTGGCCCCTGATACCCCCAGACTTGTTACCTGATATTTCTAGAATATCCCTAGATTTCCCCCCTGGTAGCCCCCCATCCCGAAATTGTCTCCAAATATCCTAAATTTCCTCCTAATACCCCAAGTTTGCCCCCTGATACCCTCCAGACTTGTCACCTAATATCCCTACACCTGGCCTGATAACCCCAGACTTGTCACCTGATATTTCTAGAATATCCCTAGATTTCCCCCCTGGTAGCCCCCCCATCCCCGGAATTGTCTCCAAATATCCCTAAATTTCCTCCTAATACCCCCAAGTTTGCCCCCTGATACCCTCCAGACTTGTCACCTAATATCCCTACACCTGGCTCCTGATAACCCCCAGACTTGTCACCTGATATTTCTAGAATATCCCTAGATTTCCCCCCTGGTAGCCCCCCATCCCCGGAATTGTCTCCAAATATCCCTAAATTTCCTCCTAATACCCCCAAGTTTGCCCCCTGATACCCTCCGGACTTGTCGCCTAATATTCCTAGACCTGGCACTTGATCCCTGCAGACTTGCCCCTAAATAGCCCCTAGACTTGGCCCCTGATACCCCAAATGTGCCCCTAATAATTCCTAGACCTGGCCTCTAATACCCCCTGGCCAGGCTTGCCAACGGTCAGTAAATTTACGAACAATCCGTAAAAATCTGTGATTGTTCCAACTGTCTGTAAATAACTGGGGCTGATAATTTGTTGTGCTATGTTGACTTTTTAAGTGTAAATCAGGCAAATGACTTAATACAGGTATTGTGAGTGTTTAGATATTGTGTTTAAAATCAATTCTCCTAGTTTATACGAGTTCTGTAATTTTTCAAGGTGTCAGTAAAAAAGATGCTCCGTAAGTATATTTTCCAGGTTTTGTCAGTAAAAAATGCTGTGAGCTGTTGACTTCCCTGCCCAGACTCAGACCTGGTCCCTGATCACCCCCAGACTTCTCCCTTCCCATGTCAGTGCCTTCCATCCACCCTCCGGTGCCCCTGGCAGAGCGGTGCCTACCTGCAGCGGAGTCCGGGCTCTCCTTGTCGGACCTGCCGTTGTCTGGCGCCCCTGCTGCCTGTCATTGTTACACACCCCCTGATCCAGCCGGGCTTCGGCGCTGGAGCAGCAGTAGCGCAGTACACAGGTCCCGCAGCAGATGGTGGCGTCCTCCCCATCGAACCTCTCCGGACATTGGTAGCCGTCCCTCCATACATCCTGAGAGTCCGTCCAACCGTGACAATACTCCCCATTCCCCGGGCCGCCGCCAGCAGGAAGGAAGCCGCGACCAGCAGTGCCATCCACATGACTCACTCCTAGGACTGCTAATCCCTCTGTGCCTATCGGTGCCCACCATAGAGGAGATCAATGCTGGAGGGGCAGAGGGCGCACATGGTCCGGGATGGAGGAGAGCTATGTCCCCCCGCACCATCTTCTTCATAGAGCTCCAGCCGGGGAGCGGATCTGAGTGTCCGGGGAGCGGAGCGCAGAGTCCGGGGAGCGGAGCCGAGAGTCCGCGGAGCGCAAAGTCCGGGGAGCGGAGCGCAAAGTCCCGGGAGCGGAGCGCAAAGTCCGGGAGCAGAGTCAGAGAGCACACTGACAGATCGAGAGCAAAGTGACCGGCTGGAGGGAGGAGGAGAGGAGTACAGAGATCCCTGTCACCCTCAGCACCTCCTCCTCCATCCATCCCTCCTCCTCCTCCTACATACTCTTCCGACACTACAACACCACAGCTACTAGGGGCACCACAAGCCCCAGCACACACCTTGTGTCAGCAGCTGCTCATATTCACCCCTTCAATGCTGGGGGGGGGGGGGTGTCCCTCCAGAAAAGGTCTGACTCAGGTTTGTGCTGTACTTTACATCCCCATTCCAACACAAAATCTACAATCCATGTACGTTTATACATCAGGTGTCCCCATAAGAGAGCCCCCTTATCTGGTGTCCCCATCAGAGTGTCCCCTTATATTTGGTGTCCCATCAGAGTGTCCCCTTATATTTGGTGTCCCCTTATAGCTGGTGTCCCCATCAGAGAGCCCCTTATATCTGGTGTCCCCATAAAAGAGCCCCTTATAGCTGGTGTCCCATCAGAGTGCCCCCTTATATCTGGTGTCCCCATCAGAGTGCCCCTTATAGCTGGTGTCCCCATCAGAGTGCCCCCTTATAGCTGGTGTCCCCATCAGAGTGCCCCCTTATATCTGGTGTCCCCATCAGAGTGCCCCCTTATATCTGGTGTCCCCATCAGAGTCCCCTAGCGTCAGCCATCACAGAGCCCCCTTACATCTTAAGTGTCCCCATCAGACTGTCCCCTTACACCAAGGGGACCCCATCAGATTCCCCTTTTGCATCAGGTGTCCCCATCACAGCACCCTTTACATCAGGTGCCCCTGTCACAGATCCCCCTTACATCATGTGCCCTCATCAGAGAGCCCCCTTACATCAGGTGCCCAATCAGAGTTCCCCCTTATATCAGGTGTCCAGAGTGCCATCTTACACCAGGTGTCCTCTAGTATTAAGTGACCCATTAGATACCCCTTTTGCATCAGGTGTCCCCATCACAGAGCCCTCTTACATCAGGTATCCCCATCACAGAGCCCCCTTACATCAGGTGTCCCATCAGAGAACCCCCTTACATCAGGTGTCCCCATCACAGAACCCCCTTATATCAGGTGTCCCATCACAGAGCCCTCTTACATCAGGTGTCCCCATCACAGAGCCCCCTTATATCAGGTGTCCCCATCACAGAGCCCTCTTACATCAGGTATCCCCATCACAGAGCCCCCTTACATCAGGTGTCCCCATCAGAGAACCCCCTTACATCAGGTGTCCCCATCACAGAGCCCCCTTACATCAGGTGTCCCCATCACAGAGCCCCCTTACATCAGGTGTCCCCATCACAGAGCCCCCTTACATCAGGTGTCCCCATCACAGAGCCCCCTTACATCATATGTCCCCATCACAGAGCCCCCTTACATCAGGTGTCCCCATCACAGAGCCCCCTTACATCAGGTGTCCCCATCACAGAGCCCCCTTACATCATATGTCACCATCACAGAGCCCCCTTACATCAGGTGTCCCCATCACAGAGCCCCTTACATCATATGTCACCATCACAGAGCCCCCTTACATCAGGTGTCCCCATCACAGAACCCCCTTACATCATTTGTCCCCATCACAGAGCCCCCTTACATCAGGTGTCCCCATCACAGAGCCCCCTTACATCAGGTGCCCCTATCAGAGAACCCCCTTACATCAGGTGTCCCCATCACAGAGCCCCCTTACATGGAGGTGTCCCCATCAGAGAACCCTTTTACATGGAGGTGTCCCCATCACAGAACCCCCTTTCATTAGGTTTACGCACCACAGAGCCCCCTTACATCAGGTGTCCCCATCACAGAGCCCCCTTACATCAGAGTGTCCCCATCACAGAGCCCCTTACATCAGAGTGTCCCCATCACAGAGCCCCCTTCAAGAGTGTCCCCATCACAGAGCCCCCTTACATCAGAGTGTCCCCATCACAGAGCCCCCTTACATCAGAGTGTCCCCATCACAGAGCCCCCTTACATCAGAGTGTCCCCATCACAGAGCCCCCTTACATCAGAGTGTCCCCATCACAGAGCCCCCTTACATCAGAGTGTCCCCATCACAGAACCCCCTTACATCAGAGTGTCCCCATCACAGAGCCTCCTTACATCAGAGTGTCCCCATCACAGAGCCCCCTTACATCAGAGTGTCCCCATCACAGAGCCCCCTTACATCAGAGTGTCCCCATCACAGAGCCCCCTTACATCAGAGTGTCCCCATCACAGAGCCCCCTTACATCAGAGTGTCCCCATCACAGAGCCCCCTTACATCAGAGTGTCCCCATCACAGAGCCCCCTTACATCAGAGTGTCCCCATCACAGAGCCTCCTTACATCAGAGTGTCACCATCACAGAGCCCCCTTATATCAGGTGTCCCCATCACAGAGCCCCCTTTACATCAAGTGTCATTGGTTGTTAGGACGTGGGCAGTCCTAACAACCAATCACTGTAAAGGAGGTGGGAACCTGCACCAGGGACGGTCTGTCTGGCAGTCCATATAGAACTGTCCCTCGGTCCAGGTGTGGTCTTTGCTCCACTTATCAGTGGTGCCTAATCTCAGCTTTGTGCACACAGACCTCTTGTGTTTATCTTTTCTACACCCAGGAGAAGATTTCTGGGACACATAACTCTTCTGTTTGGCAATCAGTGGGGTAGATTCAGGTAGCTACGCTATAAGTTACGGCGGCGCAGCGTAGTGTATTTACGCTACGCCTCCGCAACTTACAGGAGCAAGTGCAGTATTCACAAAGCACTTGCTCCGTAAGTCGCAGCGGCGTAGCGTAAATGGGGCCGGCGTAAGCGCGCGGAATTCAAATGGGGAAGGGGTAACATGTGATGACCTGACGTGATTGACGTGATTTACGAACGGCGCATGCGCCGTCCGTGTACATATCCTAGTGTGCATTGCTTCCAAGTACGGCGTAACGACGTATTGGTTTCGACGTGAACGTAAATTACTTCCAGCCCGATTCGTGAACGACTTGCGCAAACAACGTAAATAATTAAAATTTCGAAGTGATAACGACGTCCATACTTAACATTGGCTGCGCCCCCTAATAGCAGGAGCAGCCTTACGCCGAAAAAGCCTTAACGCAAACGACGTAAAAAACGAACGCCGGGCGCACGTACGTTTGTGAATCGGCGTATCTAGGAAATTAGCATATTCTACGCCGACAACAACGGAAGCGCCCCAGTGTGTTTTAAAGCCAATGACATGCACAGTAATCAATGTTTTCTAATCACCTTCATTCACACATTGCATTCGATACATTAAAGCAGCATGCATTTATATACACTGGGGCACATTAAAGCAGCATGCATTTATATACACTGGGACACATTAAAGCAGCATGCATTTATATACACTGGAATACATTAAAGCAGCATGCATTTATATACACTGGAAAACATTAAAGCAGCATGCATTTATATACACTGGGACACATTAAAGCAGCATGCATTTATATACACTGGGACGCATTAAAGCAGCATGCATTTATATACACTGGGACACATTAAAGCAGCATGCATTTATATACACTGGGACACATTAAAGCAGCATGCATTTATATACACTGGAAAACATTAAAGCAGCATGCATTTATATACACTGGAAAACATTAAAGCCGCATGCATTTATATACACTGGGACATAATAAAGCAGCATGCATTTATATACACTGGGATGCATTAAAGCAGCATGCATTTATATACACTGGGATACATTAAAGCAGCATGCATTTATATACACTGGGACACATTAAAGCAGCATGCATTTATATACACTGGGACACATTAAAGCAGCATGCATTTATATACACTGGGATGTGCAGAAACACAACAGAACGCACAGAAATGCTGGAAATAAACAAAACAAAATGTTCCTGAGTGTGTATCCTGCATGCCATGTGCTGTGTTTGTTTTCCCCCATGGCAGCACCTTGTGAACAGGCATTATTCTGGGCTATTAGTAGTTTTAGCAAGTAATTACCATTAGCAGCTGCATGTGTGCTGGGGGTAATGCTGAGGGCAGAGGCTGGCTGCCCCTGGGGAGTAGTGTCACCAGGCTAGCACAATGCAGTGTGTGGCTGATGAAGGATGTGCTATGAGATGGAATGCTGACGGCTATTCATTGCTCAGGGACCGTTCTGCAGCAAATCACAATTTTTGTTTTTAATCTCTCAAATATAGTTGTGTTAACCTCTTCAGCTCCGGAAGGTTTACCATGACCGGGCCATTTTTTGCGATACGGCACTGTGTTACTTTAACTGATAATTGCGCGGTCATGCGATGCTGTACCCAAATAAATTGTATGTCCTTTTTCCCCACAAATAGCGCTTTCTTTTGGTGGTATTTGATCATCTTTTTCGTGCTCTGAACAAAAAAAGACAAACAATTAAAAAAAACAAAAAAAAATGATATTTTTTACTTTCTGCTATAAAACACATCCAATAAATAATAATAATAAAAGAAAATCTACCAATATGTATTCTGCTACATATTTTTGGTGAACAAAAATTCCAATAAGCGTGTATTGATTGGTTTGTGCAAAAGTTATAGCGTCTACAAACTATGGGACATTTTTATGGAATTTTCACTTATTTATTTATTTATTTATTTTTACTAGTTATGGCGGTGATCAGCGACTTATAGCGGGACTGCGACATTGCGACGGACAAATTGGACCCTTTGGAACTTTTGACACTATGCACTGTCACTGTATTAATGACACTGGCAGGGAAGAGGTTAACATCAGGGGCAATCAGAGGTTTAGATGTGTACCCTGGGAGTGCTTTCTAACTGAGGGGGGGGGGCTTGTACTGTAAGAAGACAGAGATCTGTGTCCCTGCTTTGCAGAGACACAAGATTTCTGTCTTCTCCTGTCACAGAACGGTAATCTACCTTGTTTACAATGGAAAAAGGTGGGCTCAGTGCCACCCACATGTGTGACATTAGCAAATTAATATTCGCTAATGTCTTCCTGCTTTTCCTCCCGCCAATCGGGAAGCTGGTCCTGAGACCCGATTGGCCGGGAGTCTTATGACTCCCAGCCAATCGGGTCTCAGGACCCGCTTCCTTTTTGGCCGGGAGGAGAAGCAATGGCCCCCCGGTAGCAACAGCCTCTTCTAGGAGCCCTACCCCAGATTCAGCAGTGCACCACCATCTCCTTTCGCACCTCTACCACAGCATAAGGTAAGGCCATGGATCGGGCGGGGGGTGTAGCGCAAGCGGGTTACCGCCTATCGAGCGTCGCTGCCGCTTCTGTTCTTCTTATCTGTTTGCCTAGAGATACTTCTGTCTCTTCAGAGGTGCTGCATCTGTTGCATTGAGATCAGCGGAAAGTTACCCTGAATGCTCTAATTTAACTTTTTGCTGTCCTGCATAGACATTTAACCGCTTAAGGACTGCCAAAAGATCATTTATGTCGACAGAATGGCACAGCTGGGCAAATGGGCGTACAGGTACGCCCCCTTTAATTTTCCGCTGTGTGGTCGCAGCGCAGTGCCGAATCGCAAAAAGTGGCCTGGTCTTTGGCCAGCCAAATGGGCCGGGCTTAAGTGGTTAAGAAGACACAACACTTATTTCGCCATATACCCCATTACTACAGTAAAAGTTTAGAACACTCCAGCTGGGCAGTAAGGTGGTTTGGTGTAATCAGCACTGTGGCTTTATTGTGTTTACAGAACTTCTATTGCCACTGAGGTCTATGGCTACCTAGAGTTTTCTCTGGTGGTTTCAGTTTCCTCCCAAAATGATACCAATAGACTAACTGAAAGGCAGCGTGTGAGATATTACACCTTTCCTGGGCTCTCACTGGTTTATTACCAAAACACCCTTTCTCTGCCACAGTAACAAATCAGTTGGATGGTTCTGCTGGATCTCATGAAGATGGAAACCACTATCATTCTTCTCAATTTAAAGGAAATGTGTTATATGAAACATGGAGACTGGTGGAGAGGAAAATTCTGATTCTTAATTTTTTTCCTTCTCCTTTTTTTTTTTCTCTCTTTTTCTTTTTGTTTGTGTTTTGTTGCTGTTCTTGTTTTTTTTGGATGCCCTTCCCGGGATTCCGGGTGGGGGCAAAAAAGATATGAATGAAAGAGATATATGCCTGACTCTGACCAAAAGGTAACAGGGGATGTATAATAATAAGTAGGATTGTGATTGTCTGGTTGTATTATTGTTTTTGTATTATGTATTGTATTATTTTGTTTTAAAATAAAAAAAGAAATTAATCAAAAAAAAAGAAACATGGAGACTGCCATTGATGATAACCTATGCAAACGTTTGGATGCCATGCTGCCCATCTCTGTTTGAGCTACTAACTCAAAAAAACAGACAGTATACAAATAAGGATTTCACACTTTATTCTGCCCTCTTTGTAAAATGTTTTCTTTTTGCAAATTAGTCACCCAAAAAAGATTGAAGCCAGAGGGTCAGCATAATAGACAAGCATCTAGAAGTGTGTCAGGTTGCTTATCGTAGTAGCAGAGGGACAAACCACTTCTAGGAAAACATTTCAAGTTGGATTACATGACCAAGCCCCACTTTAGAAGACAAGATATGTTACTTACCTAGATTCCACCATTATGAGGCTGTACAGTCTTATGCCGCGTACACATGATCGGATTTTTCTTCGGAAAAACCTTGGATGGTTTTTCCAAACGGAATTCTGCTCAAGCTTGGCTTGAATACACACGGTCACACAAAAGTTCTCTGAACTTTCGTCCATCAAGAACGCGGTGACGTACAACACTACGACGAGCCGAGAAAATTAAGTTCATTGCTTCCGATTTGGGTGGCCTCGATACCGATACTAGTGATACCAAGCATTTGCGCGAGTACTTGTACTCACGCAAATGCTGCCCATGCCCTGTCCGATACTTGTCTATTGACAAGAGAGCGACGGGTGGAGAGAGGGGCGGGGGGGGGGCGGAGAGCAGAGCGGGTAACAAGCGGCTGTAATAAGTTCTGTCTTCTCTCATGTCACGTGGTTCCCGGTGGCCCCTCCTCTCCTCTCGTTGTATGCTTGCGACATCATCTGGGATGGACGAGAGGAGAGGAAAGGAGGGGCCGCCGGGGAATAGCGCAACATGATAGAGGACAGTAAGAACTTATTACAAATGTGAGCCGCTTCCTGCGCTACTCTGCATTAAAGGAAACTGAAAGGAAAGTGTTCCCTGCTGTGCCCTGCCATGCCTAGTACCCTGATGTGCCCAGTGCCCTGCCGTGTCCAGTACCCTAATGTGCCCAGTACCCTGTGCCCTGCCATGCCTAGTACCCTGATGTGCCCAGTACCCTGTCATGCCTAGTACCCTGATGTGCCCAGTACCCTGCCATGCCTAGTACCCTGATGTGCCCAGTACCCTGATGTGCCCAGTACCCTGTGCCCTGCTGTGCCCAGTACCCTGATGTGCCCCATACCCTGTGACCTGCCGTGCCCAAGTACCCTGATGTGCCCAGTACCCCGCTGTGCCCTGATGTGCCCGGTACCCTGTGCCCTGCTGTGCCCAGTACCCTGATGTGCACCATACCCTGTGCCCATTGACCACCAATGTAAGAGACATTCTTAAATTTGAAAACTGTCACATGACATTAAAAAAAAGTATCGGTAATCGGTATCGGCGAGTGCATGAAAAAAAGTATCGGTACTTGTACTCGGTCCTAAAAAAGTGTTATCGGGACAACCCTACTTCCGAGCATGCGTCGAATTGTTTCCGAGAATGCGTCGGAATTTTGCGCGTCAGAATTGCTACAGACGATCAGATTTTTTCATCTGAAAATTTGAGAACTAGCTCTCAATCTTTTGTTGGCGGAAATTCGGACAGCAAAAGTCTGATGGAGCATACAGACGGTCGGAATTTCCGTTCAAAAGCTCACATCGGACTTTTTTGGAATTTCCGATCGTGTGTACGGGGAAAAAGATTTCATCCATCAGTTGGTGTTCATGTGTCCTTTATTTAACCACTTAAGCCCCGGACCATTATGCAGCCAAAAGACCGGGCCACTTTTTGCGATTCGGCACTGAGTCGCTTTAACTGACAATTGCGCGGTCGTGCGATGTGGCTCCCAAACAGAATTGGCGTCCTTTTTTCCCCCACAAATAGAGCTTTCTTTTGGTCGTATTTGATCACTTCTCTGGTTTTTATTTTTTTGCACTATAAACTAAAATAGAGCGACAATTTAAAAAAAAATCAATAATTTTTACTTTTTGCTATAATAAATATCCCCAAAAAAATATATAAAAAACTTTTTTTTCCTCAGTTTTGGCCGATACGTATTCTTCCACATATTTTTGGTAAAAGAAATCGCAATAAGCGTTTATTGATCGGTTTGCGCAAAAGTTATAGTGACCACCGCTTCCGATAACAGTATGTGGTGATCACTGTCATTATCACTAGGCATAGCGGGGAGATGCTTGCTACATCAGCATCTCCCCGTTCTTCCTTACCATGAGACGATCGCGGGTATCCCAGCGGCGATCGAGTTCGCTGGACACGTGGTCGGGCTCACGGAGCGGCAGCGCGCGTGCGTCCACAATGCCGTGCTCTTAAAGGGGACGTATTTATACGTCCTTCTGCCTGTCCGTGCCATGCTGCCGATGTATATAGTTGTGCGCTGGTCGGCAAGCAGTTAAACTCTGTGGCCCGGATTCAGAAAGATGGGCGTATCTCCGATACGTTACGCCGCTGTAACTTTGGGCGCAAGTTCCGTATGCAGAAAGAACTTGCGCCCTTAGTTACGGCGGCGTAACGTATGTGTAGCGGCGTAAGCCCGCCTAATTCAAATGGGGATGTTGGGCGCGTGTTTTATTAAAATTTCACTTGACCCCGCGTTTTTGACGTTTTTTTGGAACGGCGCATGCGCCGTCTGTAAAATATCCGAGTGTAAAAACTCGGTGCAGGAACGACGGCCATACTTAACATTAGCTACACCTCATATAGCAGGGGTAACTATACGCCGAAAAAAGCCCAACGTAAACGACGTAAAAAAATCTGCCGGCGGGACGTACGTTTAAGAATCAGCGTAAATACTTAATTAGCATATTCCTCGCGTAACTATATGGAAGCGCCACCTAGCGGCCTAAGATACGACGGTGTAAGACACTTACACCAGTCGGATCTTAGGGAAATCTATGCGTAACTGATTCTCTGAATCAGGTGCATAGATACGACGGCCCGCACTCAGAGATACGACGGCGTATCAGGAGATACGCCGTCGTATCTCCTATCTGAATCTGGGCCCATATTTTTTATCACCTGTGGTTATCTGTGGTTAGAAGTAAACCTTGTGGGTAACATGGAGGTAATAAGTAGATGATGATGACAAAGGTTTGAATGATCTCTTTCTGTAACCTTGTGTTGTGGGCCCCTTTGGGCACTCATCCCTTTGTTATTGCAAATGTTTTTTGTTTATTGTTTTTTTATGTAAGTATGTACTCCTCCTTTATTTCATAAAACCTTTGTGGTAAAAAAAGGAGATGTTTCTCTGTAGAGCATTCTTGCACTTGGTTGACACAGTTGTTGTCATACTCCTTTGACCTTTCACATTAGCAAGCAGTGTTCCAGTAATCAGCCTTAGCAGTTCTAGGAAGGTTTTGTGTTTTTTATTGTATTTTTCTTAGGCCGGCCATACATGTAGGTTTCCCCTCAGACAGTGTTGACAGGGGAATCCCTCCCATGAGCCATTGCATTCTCCCGGCTGGTAGGGGCTGGTTGGCTGAAGTCGTCCCACCTGGAGAAACTGGCTGGTTGTACCCAAGTTTAACGATCGATCAACTTGTAAAATTCTTTCTGCCCTTACATGATCGGAATCACTTATGGCCTTAGACTACCTAGAAATTGGTAACAGTTTTAAAACAATGATACCAGCATACCTTGAGAGTTGTTTATTAGCAAAAATTGCCATGATTGCTTGGGTGGCAAAAATTTATTGTGTGTATTTTTTGGTACAAAATTATAGTACAAGTACATTTTTGTCACCTATTCTTTTTTTGGCAATGGGGTCAATTCACTAAGACCCCTTTCACACTGAATCGTTTTTACAGCGTTTTAGCGTTAAAGCGGGAGTTCACCCAATTATATATTTTTTTATCTTTTCCCCTTAGATGGATGCTCGTTTTGTCTAGGGCAGGGGTAGTGAATTAAAATTCACGGGGGTCCGGTCGGAAAAAAATTCTTAAAGCGGAGGTCCGAATGTCATATTGGTGCTATGATGCCACATGATATCCTCCACTTCACAGCGCCCCCCACCACACACATGCACACACCTTTAAGACCCACACACCATCGAAATCGACATAAAAATCTCAAAATACATTTCTTTCATTTTTATGCAGCACGGATCAGTTGCGGTGCATAGAAACAGAATGCATTTTGCACCACACTGCTCAGCACGCAGGGGCGCTGTTTCAATGTGAACAGGACAAATAGAAAATAGAGACCTGTGTTTTGCCAGTGCAGAAATCATAGAACCCCTTTTACATCAGTGTCCTCAGCCCCCCCCCCCCTTACATCACATCCCCCTGCCTCATCACAAACCCCCCATTACAGACTGACCCCCCAAATCACAGATCCCCCATCCCAGACTGACCCCCCAAATCACAGACCCCCATCACATACCGATCCCCCCCCCAATCACAGAACACCCCAGCACAGACTGATTCCCCACAATCACAGATGGACCCCCCAATCACAGACTGAACCCCCACAATCACAGATCCCCCTATCACAGGCTGACCCCCCAAATCAGATCCCCCAAATCAGACCCCCTATCACAGACTGATCCCCCAATCACAGATGGACCCCCCCCAATCACAGATGGACCCCCCACAATCACAGACCACCCCATCACAGACTGAACCCCCCCCACAATCACAACCCCCCCCAAATCAGACCCCACATCAGACTGATCCCCCCCCCCAATTACAAACTGAACCCCCCACAATCACAGAACACCCCATCACAGACTGAACCCCCCACAAACACAAACCCCCCTATCACAGGCTGACCCCCCAAATCAGACCCCCTATAACAGACTGACCCCCAAATCAGACCCCCTATAACAGACTGACCCCCCAAATTCACAGACCACCCCATCACAGACTGACCCCCCCCCCAATCACAGACTGAACCCCCCACAATCACAGAACACCCCATCACAGACTGAACCCCCCACAAACACAGATCCCCCCATCACAGACTGACCCCCCAAATCAGACCCCCTATAACAGACTGACCCCCCAAATCAGACCTATAACAGACTGACCCCCCAAATTCACAGACCACCCCATCACAGACTGACCCCCCCCAATCACAGACTGAACCCCCCCAATCACAGACCCCACTATCATAGACTGATCCCCCCCCACAATCACAGACTGAACCCCCCCCACCCACAATCACAGACCTCCCCCAGACCACCCCATCACAGACTGAACCCCCCCACAATCACAGATCCCCCCCTATCACAGACTGACCCACCAATCACAGACTGACCCCCCAAATCACAGACCTCCTATCACAGACTGACCCCCCCAAATCAGACTTAACTCCCCCCCAATTACAAACTGAACCCCCCCACCCACAATCACAGAACACCCCATCTTAGACTGAACCCCCCACAATCACAGATCCCCCCCTATCACAGACTGACCCCCCAAATCAGACCCCCTATCACAGACTGACCCCCCAATCAGACGGACCCCCCAAATTCACAGACCCCCCCATCACAGACTGAACAACCCCCTCCCTACAATTACAGACCCCCCATCGCAGACTGACTCCCCCCCATCACAATCCTCTCAATAGTAAACCCCTGTCCTGTCCTGCACAGCACAACACTCCCCGTCCCCACAGAAAACCTACCTTATTCACACAGGACATGGAGCGTGGCCACTCTGGACAATGGGCGGGACCTTTCCCCTTAAAAGCGAGTGATTTGTTGCTGGGACCGACCCGCTGCCTAGCAACCAATCACCCACTTTTTAACTTAAAAAGTCCCGCCCATTGTCCAGCGCGGTCGTGATTAATGCTTGTGTGAATAAGGCAGACAGGCAGTGTGGGGAGGGGGGAGTGCAGAGAGACGGCACAGACCTGCTGCGCCTGCCATGCTGTGTATATAGCGGCATCGGCAGGCGGGCGAGCCGGCCACAGAGACACACAGGCGAGGCTGCGGTCCGGGTAGAATGGCCACTGGGGCCGGAACCGGACCGCGGTCCGCCATTTAGCGACGCCCGGTCTAGGGGAATCGGCTATTTGTTTTAAAATATGATCCGTACTTACCGTTTTCGAGATGCATCTTCTCCGTCGCTTCCGGGTATGGGTCTTCGGGAGCGGGCGTTCCTTCTTGACTGACAGTCTTCCGAGAGGCTTCCGACGGTTGCATCCATCGCGTCACTAGTAGCCGAAAGAAGCCGAACGTCGGTGCGGCTCTATACTGCGCCTGCGCACCGACGTTCGGCTTCTTTCGAAAAATCGTGACGCGATGGATGCGACCGTCGGAAGACTCTCGGAAGACTGTCAATCAAAATAGGAACGCCCAGTCCCGCAGCCCATACCCGGAAGCGGCGGAGAAGATGCATCTCGTAAACGGTACGGATCATATTTTATTAAAAAATAAAAACCGCAGAGGTGATCAAATACAAATACCAAAAGAAAGTTCTATTTGTGGGGAAAAAAAGGACGTCAATTTTGTTTGGGTGCCACGTTGCACGACCGCGCAATTGTCAGTCAAAGCAACGCAGTGCCGAATCACAAAAGGTGCTCTGGTAAGGAAGGGGGTAAGTTCTTCCGGGGCTGAAGTGGTTAAACAACCTAGCTTGGCTGGGTTCACATATATGCGAATTGGATGAGAGTTTCTGGGTCTGATTGAGAATTTGGGTCCGATTGAGGTGTGAATCTGGTTTAGCTCTGCATAGAAACTAATTAGCTTCCAGTTAATGGAACTAGCTGAACTTAGAACCTGATTGGCTACCGTGAACAGCTGCACCAGATTGTGACCGACTCTACTTCTACACTCAATGTTGTATGATGATCTTAACCTCAAAGACACTTGGGGCTAGATTCAGATAGGTTAGCGGATCTTTAGATCCGCGTAACCAATCTGATTTACGTTACGCCGCCGCAAGTTTTTGAGGCAAGTGCTTTATTCAGAAAGCACTTGCCTCTAAAGTTGTGGCGGCGTATCGTAAATCCCCGGCGGAATTCAAATTCCGCGGCTAGGGGGCGTGTACAATTTAAATCAGGCACGTCCCCGTGCCGATCGAAGAGCGCATGTGCCGTCCGCAAATTTTCCCAGCGTGCATTGCTCCAAATGACGTCGCAAGGACGTCATTGGTTTCGACGTTAACGTAAATTACGTCCGGCCGTATTTGCGAACGACTTACGCAAACTACGGAAAAAATTCAAAACTCTGCACGGGAACGACGGCCATACTTAACATAGGATACGCCGCACTTACCCCTCCTATAGCAGGGGTAACTTTCCGCCGGAAAAAGCCGAATGCAAACGACGTATTTGAATCGGCGTAAATGCTCATTTGCATATTCGACACGTAAAAGATACGGAAGCGCCACCTAGCAGCCGGCCTGGAATTGCAGCCTAAGATCCGACGGTGTAAGTCACTTACACCTGTCGGATCTTAGGGATATCTATGCGTAACCTGATTCTATGAATCAGGCGCATACAGTAGATACGACGGCCGGACTCAGAGATACGACGGCGTATCAGGAGAAATACGCCGTCGTATGTTCTTTCTGAATCCGGCCCTTACACTTCACTGTAGCTTACAAACCAGTTCAATTTTCTTCTTCTGGAAGAGCACCAAAAGTTCCCCACTTCTGTGACTAATATAAAAACAACTGGTGACTGACAGCATTCCCAATCACATCCCAGCTCATGCTTTTCGCGAAAGTTACAACACATTCTAATTTAATCAGACATTAATGACAAGAGATGAGTGACACTGCATGCAAATACCCTTTGTTCCTGGAAATATGTAGCACATATATATCTTAGAAAGCACCGCATGGACTTTCACAGTCTTTGTCCAGCAAGTGACAACAGCTGACAACTTTACCTTGCATGGTATGTAAGAACACATTGACTGGGGGTCCGCTGTGGGATCTTATTCCAGATGGGAAAGCACTCGCAACAAATGGCTCACACAAACCAGCCAGTGGGCGCGCTATTTCTGCACACAGGAAGTGATACAGTTGCAGACAGATAAATATAACTGCGAGAGGTAATACGACTAGACAAGATGACATATGGAAGCGACCACAGATTATACACCATCACACTATTAATCCAGTATTTGATATGTTCACTCCGCATTCAGGGCATTCCATTTCTAGGAAGGAGACCACGATGGTGTTTATGGTTTCAGAAAATCAAAATTCAAGAAGCACTTTCTTCAGCCATACTGTGGCCAGAATATTTCCAGGTCTGCTGGGTTTATTCTTTGGTATAATTGCTAATGGTTCAGACCACCAAACACTATTTTGGTTTTGGGTAGGTGCTGGTTTATTCAATGCCTCAGTGATAAGTAATCCACCTGGGAGTTCTTGGGCCAGATTCACGTAGCGCAGCGGATCTATAGATCCGCTCGATCTACGTGAATTAAGATCGCTCCCGCAAGTTTAGGAGGCAAGTGGCTAATTCACAAACAACTTACCTCCAAACTTGCGACGGCGGATCCTAACTCCCCCGGCGGAATTCAAATTCCGCGGCTAGGGGAGTGTACTATTAAATCAGGCGCATTCCTGCGCCGATTTAAATGCGCAGGCGCCGTCCGCGAAATTTCAAATTCAAATTCGACGCGGGAACGCCGGCTATACTTAACATTGGCTGCGCCTGATAAAAGAAGGGGTAAGTATACGACGGGTACGCCGCTACGGAAACGTCGTAAGAAGACTGCGTCGGGTCCGCGTACGTTCATGAATTTGCGTATCTCGCTGATTTACATATTATTTATCGTAAATCAGCGGGAACGCCCCCCGGCGCCATTTTTAAATTTAAAAATAGATCCGACAGTGTAACACTGTCGGATCTAGCCCTATCTATGCGTAACTGATTCTATGAATCAGACGCATAGATAGGACCAGTTTAAGTCAGAGATACGATGGTGTATCTGTAGATACACCGTCGTATCTCTTTGTGAATCTGGCCCCTTGGCTCCATTCAGCTAATGAGCCTAATTTCTCATGCAGGAGAGGGGAACCCAAATACTATAAAATAAATACAATTTTAGTGGAAAGAGTGGGTCAGCCATGGGGAGGGTGTAGCGTGTGGGTGGAGCTGGGAACACAGATGCAGGAATATCATTTCTGAAGGCCCTCAGATACGCTAGATTACCAAAAGTATTGGGATGTCTGCCTTTACACTCACATGAACTTTATTGGCATTCCAGTCTTCTAGCCAGATTCAGAGACGTTTACGCCGGCGTATCAGTAGATACGCCGTCGTAACTCTGAATCTACACCGTCGTAAATTTAAGCGTATTCTGGAAACCAGATACGCTTAAATTATGCTACGATACGAGCGGCGTAAGTCTCCTACGTCGTCGTAACTTAGGGTGCATATTTATGCTGGCCGCTAGGTGGCACTTCCGTTGATTTCGGCGTAGAACATGCAAACGAGCTAGATACGCCGATTCAGAAACGTACGTGCGCCCGGCGCATTTTTTTACGTCGTTTACGTAAGGCTTTTTCCGGTGTAAAGTTAGTCGAACAAATAGCTGGCCTAGCCAATGTTAAGTATGGACGTCGTTCCCGCGTCAAATTTTAAAATTTTTACATCGTTTGCGTAAGTCGTTAGTGAATGGGGCTGGACGTAATTTACTTTCACGTCGAAACCAATACGTCCTTGCGGCGTACTTTGGAGCAATGCACACTGGGATATGTCCACGGACGGCGCATGCCGGTTCGTTAAAAACGTCAATCACGTCGGGTCACGAGTCATTAACATAAAACACGCCCCCCTGTTCCTCATTTGAATTAGGCGCGCTTAGGCCGGCCCATTTACGCTACGCCGCCGTAACTTAGGAGGCAAGTGCTTTGTGAATACAGCACTTGCCTCTCTGACTTACGGCGGCGTAGCGTATATGCGATACGCTACGCTGCCTCAAAGTTAAGCCAGTCTTTCTGAATCTGGCTATTAGTCTGTAGGGTTCAATATTGAGTTAGCCCACCCTTTGCAGCTTCTCGTCCACATCAGTGCCTGACCTCACAAATGCGCTTCTGGAAGAATGGTCAAACATTCCCACAGACACACTCCTAAACCTTGTGGACAGCCTTCCCAGAAGAGTTGAAGCTATTATATATGCAAAGGGTGGGCCAACTCAATATTGAACCCTACGGACTAAGACTGGGATGCCATAAAGCTCATGTTTGTGTAAAGGCAGGTGTCCCAAAACTTTTGGTAATATATTGTATAAGAATTCAGTGGGATAACGTAACCAGTCATCTCTTAAAAACAGCTGCCATGTACCATTTGTTTTGCCTAAACCATGGGTGATTAGTGTAAAATATTTTTCTAGAACCTTTCCTAGTTTCTATGACTGTATTAAAATCAGCAATCATTAGACAACATTTTTGCACAATACAAATATTTGTGGTACAATCTTGCAACAATTTATCTGCATAAGGAATACACACTATTATGCTGAAGAACTTAGGGATACTGGCCCAGATTCAAGAAGCAATTGCGCCTGTGTAACCATAGATGACCGCTAGGGGGCGCTCCCATTGTGCTCAGTGTATAGTATGCAAATTGCATACTAACACCGATTCACAACGTTGCGCCAGCCCTGCGTACGCAATTTACGTAGTTTGCGTACGTCGGGTTTCGCGTAAGGTTGCACATCCTAATAGCACACGCAGCCAATGCTAAAGGATACCCGTCGTTCCCGCGTCACGATATTTGAAATCTACGTCGTTTGCGTAAGTGATTCGTGAATGGCGCTGGACGCCATTCACGTTCACTTTGAAGCAAATGACGTCCTTGCGACGTCATTTGCCGCAATGCACGTCGGGAAAGTTTCCCGACGGAGCATGCGCTCTACGCTCGGCGCGGGAGCGCGCCTAATTTAAATGATTCTCGCCCCCTACGGGATCATTTACATTAGGGCCCCTACGCAGGGCAAGTTTACACAGCGCACACGCAATTTACGGAGCTACTGCTCCGTGAATCGCGGGTAGCGCATTAAATTTGCGGGGGCGCAGGGCTGCCCTGCGCCTCCGCAAATAAGGGGCAAATCTTCCTGAATCCGGGCCACTGCTTTTACCATTTAACCTCCCTGGCGGTATGATTAAGTCAGGTTTTATGCCGCGTACACACCATCACTTTATGTGATGAAAAAAAACGACACTTTCTGTGAAGTAAAAAACGACGTTTTTGAAACTTCAATTTTCAAAGACGAAGTTGCCTACACACCATCGTTTTCTCACAATGATCTTGGAAAGTGAGGTTACGTTCCACCACGTTTTACCATTGAAGCTTGCTTCTGGGCATGTGTGGATGAAAAAACGTCTTAGAAAACGACATTTTTTGCTACACACGGTCAATTTCTGTGAAGTAAAAAGTGCACTTCAATTTTTTTTGGTCGTTTTTTACAAGACATACAACAACGTTTTCCCCCACACACAGTCAATTAAAGTGACGTTTTTAAAAACGTCATTTTTTTTCATCACATAAAGTGATGGTGTGTACGGGGCATTAGATGCTGAAAGCGGTACAATTGTTTTGCATGGAAATTTGGCGTTTTACATTGTAGGCCTGTAATTCTTAGGAATAACTCACTTAAATCTGTCCAAACAAGAGTCTAGTAGACATCGGGTATGATAAAGTTTGAAACACAAAATCATAAATTATAATATAATAAATAACTATAAATAATTATAACAAATAATAATGTAATTATAATAAAAATTATTCAATAATGTAATCAAATCAAAAACAGAAATTTGCTCAGTTGCAGAATTGTCGCTGTCGTTACTTTTATTGTTTGATGACAATTTCCCCACAAATCGCTATCGCTCAATTCTGCAAGTGATTCTAATTTATTATCGCTGTTTTCTAGCTGGTCTAAAAGCACTTTTGATGTAAAGGGACACTTTTTGGTTGCTATCTACAGTTTCCAGGCAGAAAGAACAATATTTATAATATAAAATTGCATGCAGGACACTGGGCAGACCACTAGGGACTAGTGTTGCTCACGAATGTTCGTATTGCGAATATTCGGCTCGAATATGGCATATTCGAGTATTCGCGATATATTTCGAATTTCGCGGTGAATATTCGCTATTCCGAATATTCGAATTTTTTCAATTTTATTTTTAGAACAGATCACATCCTAGAGATCTCCATCGACGTCTAAAAGCATTGCTGGTATGATTAGAGACCTTGGGCCGAGTAGCTGAAGCGATCACTTTATCTTGCCGAAAAATCGCAATGCGATTATTCGGCAATCGGAATATCGCGCGATTATTTTCTCCGCCCATCAGAGCCAATCAGAGTTCTCCTACCGCAGTTGTCGAAATTCCGCAATAAATATCGCATTCGCATTTTGCGAAATTTCGATAAAATATCACGAATATTCTGAGCCAATCAGAGGGCTCCTACCGCAGTTGTCGAAATTCCGCAATAAATATCGCATTCGCATTTTGCGAAATTTCGATAAAATATCACGAATATTCTGAGCCAATCAGAGTGCTCCTACCGCAGTTGTCGAAATTTCGCAATTATTTTCGCATTCGCAATAGCGAAATTTCGCAAACATTTCATTTCGATAAAATATCACGAATATTCGAATTTAGCGAATATTTCTCGAATATTCGGCTATATATTCGTGATATATCGCGAAATCGAATATGGCGTATTCTGCTCAACACTACTAGGGACAAAGGGGATGTGTAATTATTTTATACAGTACTGTAATCTGTAGGATTACCAGGGCAGCCATCAGGAATTATTGGGCCCCTACAAATTATTATCATTTTTTTTATAAAAATAAATTATAAAAAAGGGGGGTTGCCATTCGGGACCTTTGGGCCCTTTAATAATAATACAGAAAGAAACCTCTGGGCCCTTTAATAAAAATAAATAAAAAATATATAGAATATATATAGTATAGTATATAGTATAGAATGAAGAGGGAGAGAAGGGGCTAAAAGGCCACAATTCCCTAGGTCTATGTGGTCTAGGCCATCTTTTTCGATACTGCACTGTGTTGCAATTGCACATTCGTGCGACACTGTACCTAAATAGAATAGATTTCCTTTTTTTCCCACAAATAGAACTTTCTTTTGGTGGTATTTGATCGCCTATGCGGTTTTTATTTTTTGTGTTATAAACAAAAAAGAGTGAAAGGTAGGGGGCGCTGCAGATAGTGAATAACTAAATAATCATAAATTAATACAAAAAATAATAACAATAGTGTCCAACTATAGCAAACAGTAAATAACCCCCAACTCATGAGTTTATAAATAGTAAATCAACAGAAAAAATAATAAATATTGTGCAAAAAGTCCATTGATAAAGTGCTATTGCTTAGTGAAGCTTGTGCTCGAAGGATGATTCAAATCCACTAACAAAAGGTTTCCACCTCCACCAGAATGAAAGATCACCACAAATGTGCTCAAGGATGGCACCTTACCAAAAGATGTTGACCTGTTTACTTAAAAAGAGGTCAAAAACAGCATATAACACAAGCCTTGGATTCCATGCGCGGCTCTTAATCACTTGATTCCACCACACTCCATAGGCATGAAGTAAAACAGAGAAGATAGAAAACCGCCATAGGGTAATAACGTTTTTAATAAAATTAAGTAAAATCAGACAGCGCCAAGTGGCCCCTTATTTAGTTATTCACTATCTGCAGCGCCCCCTACCTTTCACTCTATTCAATATTGTTTCAGTTTACTGAAATTTGGGGTGCAGCTCAGTAATATTATTAATATTCACATTATTAATTACCTTTTTAGTTGGCGCGAGATTTTTACCTCCCATAAACAAAAAAGGCCAACAATTTTGAAAAACAATATCTTTTTTACTTTCTGCTATAAAACACTTCGGATTAAAAAAAAAGAAAAAAATTAAATTTATTCATCAATTTAGGTCAATATGTATTCTGCTACAAGTTTTTGGTAAAAAAAATCCCAATAAGCGTATATTGATTAGTTTGCACAAAAGTTATAGCGTCTTTTTTTCTTACTAGTAATGGCGGAGGACAAATAGGACACCTAACTGACACTTTTTTATACTCTTTGGCCCCTTGCACACTGGGGCGTTTTTCATGCGGTACAGCACTAAAAATAGCGCTGCTATACCGCATGAAAAATCATGCCCTGTATTGTTCAATGTGAAAGCCCGAAGGCTTTCACATTGAAGCGGTGCGCTAGCAGGAGCGCACCAAAAGTCCTGCTAGCTGCATCTTTACCGCGGTATGTTCACCGCTCCTATACCGCGCCTTCCCATTGAAATCAATGGGAAACCGCGGTACTAACCCTTTTTCGGCCGCTAGCGGGGGTTAAAACCTCACCGCTAGCGCCCGAATATCGCTGTGAATACGACGGTATAGCGGCGCTACAAATAGCGCGGCTATACCGTCACCGCGGCTGCACGCCTCAGTGTGAAAGCAGCCTTTGGGGACCAGTGACACCAATACAGTGATCAGTGCTAAAAAATATGCACTGTCACTATACTAATGACACTGGCAGGGAAGGGGTTAAAATCAGGGGCAATGTGTTCCCTGGGAGTGCTTTCTAACTGTGTGGGGGAAGGTTTGACTGTAGGAAGACAGAAACACAAGATCTGTCTTCCTTACTAGCAGAACGACGATCTACCTTGTTTACATAGGAAGACTACCGTTCTGCCTCTCTCAAAATGATCACCGGGTTTGGTTCCCAGTGTCCAATCACAGTGGGAGTGGGGCTCTGGTGGCACGCACCCCAGAGCCGAAGAAAAATAGATTTTGCCCTTAAGGACCACCCTGTGGCAGCAAATGTACGTGGGGCGGTCCTTACGCATTTAAACGACACTTCTAAAGTTAGCCATAGACTGATCAAAATTCAGCTAGTTTAACAGGGACTGTCCGAATTCCAATCAGCATGTGGCCATCTTTGCTTAACCTCTTGACCACTGGGCACTTAAACACCCTTCCTAACCAGACGAATTTTCAGCTTTCGGTGCTCTCACATTTTGAATGACAATTACTCAGTCATGCAACATTGTACCAATATGAAATTTCCGTCCTTTTTTTCCCACAAATAGAGCTTTCTTTTGGTGGTATTTGATCACCTGTGGGTTTTTTATTTTTTGTGATATAAATGAAAAAAGACTGAAAATTTGGTAAAAAAAATGAATTTTTCTTAATTTCTATTATAAAATATTGCAAATAAGTAATTTTTCTTCATAAATTTTGGCAAAAATGTATACTGCTACATATCGTTAGTAAAAATAACCCAAATTAGTGGATATTATTTAGTCTGGGTGAAAGTTATAGGATCTACAAGCTATGGTTCCAATCACTGAAAATTGATCAATTTGATCACACCTGATGTGCTGACAGCCTATCTCATTTCTTGAGACCCTAACAAGCCAGCAAAGTACAAATACCCCCAAATGACCCCTTTTTAGAATGTAGACATCCCAAGGTAGTTAGTAAGAGGCATAGTTAGTTTTTTTAAGTTGTCATTTTTTCCCACAATTCTTTGCAAAATTAAGATTTTTTTTTATTTTTATTTTTTTCACACCAAATTGTCATTATAACAGGTTATTTCTCTCACATGGCATGTACATTCCACAAATGACACCCCAAAATATATTCTCCTACTCCTCCTAAGTATGGCGATACCACATGTGTGAGACTTTTACACAGCATGACCACATACAGAGGCCCAACACCGAAGTAGCAACTTCAAGCATTCTAGGAGCATAAATTACACATCTAATCTCTCAACCACCTATTACACTTTTGAAGACCCTGGAGCACCAGGACAATGGAAACGCCCACAAAGTGACCCCATTTTGGAAAGCTAACACCCCAACGTATAATCTATGAGGCATAATGAGTCTTTTGAACAGTTCATTTTTTTCCAGATGTTTTTGGAAAATGTGGAAAAAAATAAAAACGCATTTTTTTTTACAGAAAGTTGTCCATTTATAGGATATTTCCAACACATAGCATGTACATAGAAAAAATTACACCCCAAAATATATTCTGCTGCTCCTCCTGAGTATGGCGATACCACATGTGTGAGACTTTTACACAGCGTGGCCACATACAGAGGCCCAACACCGAAGTAGCAACTTCAAGCATTCTAGGAGCATAAATTACACATCTAATCTCTCAACCACCTATTACACTTTTGAAGGCCCTGGAGCACCAGGACAATGGAAACGCCCACAAAGTGACCCCATTTTGGAAAGCTAACACCCCAACGTATAATCTATGAGGCATAATGAGTCTTTTGAACAGTTCATTTTTTTCCAGATGTTTTTGGAAAATGTGGAAAAAAATAAAAACGCATTTTTTTTTACAGAAAGTTGTCCATTTATAGGATATTTCCAACACATAGCATGTACATAGAAAAAATTACACCCCAAAATATATTCTGCTGCTCCTCCTGAGTATGGCGATACCACATGTGTGAGACTTTTACACAGCGTGGCCACATACAGAGGCCCAACACCGAAGTAGCAACTTCAAGCATTCTAGGAGCATAAATTACACATCTAATCTCTCAACCACCTATTACACTTTTGAAGGCCCTGGAGCACCAGGACAATGGAAACGCCCACAAAGTGACCCCATTTTGGAAAGCTAACACCCCAACGTATAATCTATGAGGCATAATGAGTCTTTTGAACAGTTCATTTTTTTCCAGATGTTTTTGGAAAATGTGGAAAAAAATAAAAACGCATTTTTTTTTACAGAAAGTTGTCCATTTATAGGATATTTCCAACACATAGCATGTACATAGAAAAAATTACACCCCAAAATATATTCTGCTGCTCCTCCTGAGTATGGCGATACCACATGTGTGAGACTTTTACACAGCGTGGCCACATACAGAGGCCCAACACCGAAGTAGCAACTTCAAGCATTCTAGGAGCATAAATTACACATCTAATCTCTCAACCACCTATTACACTTTTGAAGGCCCTGGAGCACCAAGACAATGGAAACCCCCACAAAGTGACCCCATTTTGGAAAGATAACACCCCAACGTATAATCTATGAGGCATAATGAGTCTTTTGAAAAGTTCATCTTTTTCCAGAAGTTTGGGGAAAATGTGGAAAAAAAATGAAAACGCATTTTTTTTACACAAAGTTGTCCATTTATAAGATATTTCCAACACATAGCATGTACATAGCCAAAATGACACCCCAAAATATATTCTCCTGCTCCTCCCGAGTATGACGATACCACATGTGTGAGAATTTTACACAGCCTGGCCACATAGAGGCCCAACATCCAAGAAGAACCATCAAGTGTTCTAGGGACATAAATTACGCATTTAATTTCCTTACAATCTATCCCATTTTTGAAGGCCCTTCATATTTCTAGCATATACATACCAAAAATTACACCCTAAAATACATTTTGCTGAGTAATGGGTAAACAAAATATTACCTGTGGTTTTAGTAGTCCAGTTGTCCACAGGAGGAGAGCCCTGATCCAGGCAGCAGGCAGGGACGTGGTCAGCGTCGGTGAATGGAATTGTCCAGGCAGAAATATTGTCCATAGTCAGTACTGGCAGGGTTACAGTCCAGGGTCAGTGCAAGTAGAGACATTGCCAGCAGTGCCAAAATATTGGTCCTGGTAGTAAGCAGGAACATGGTCCAAGTAGCAGGCCAGGAAAGAAGGGGGACAGGGGTAGAGGCTTCTCCCACCCAAATCTCTTTGAAGCCTCCGGGCAACCAGACCCTAATCCGGGAATGAGAAAACTAAAAAACTAGTTTTTTCATCCAGAAAAACAATTCTGGAGCCCCTCACATATGTGAGACCCCTGTGTTCCCACTAGCATAGCAGGGTAAAAGATCAATCCAAGGGGCAGGCAAAAAGCGTGGTCAAACAGTCCAGGGTCAGTTCCAGAGCGGGCAGAAGTAGGTACAGTTTAGTGTTAGGCAGAAGCATAGTCGTATAACAGGCCAGGGTCAGTTCCAGAGCAGGCAGAGGTAGGTACAGTTTAGCGTTGGACAGAAGAGTAGTCGTATAACAAGCCAGGGTCGGTTCCGGAGCAGGCAGAGGTAGGTACAGTTTATCGTTAGGCAGAAGAGTAGTCGTATAACAAGCCAGGGTCAGTTCTGGAGCAGGCAGCGGTATGTACAGTGGCATAAGAGGTGTGGCGGTAAATGACAATTACGTTTACCATACTTTCCTAATAATTTAGAAAAGAATGGTAACGGCGGAAACATTGATTGAAACAAAGGCCTGGTTGGGAAGGACAGTCAGGGCAATAATATATAGTGTCTCTTCTAGTTCCTGCTTTGGTGCACACACGGCATCTCTTCTGACGTTTTCGGCCTGATTCATGGGGGGGGAGTTTATCAATATAGTGTCGTTCATGGAGTCTGCTCACGCAATCAGAGCGAATGCCATCTGGTGAGTCTTCAGGGTACAAAAGGGAGGAGACAATTTCTTCTTGGTAATAAAGATAAGATAAGGGGTTACTTGTAGATTTACGGTAAACGACATAAGTGTTGTAAATGGCCAAACTGAAAAGATATATGGAGACCTTTTTGTACCAATAGCGGCTTTTTCTTGTGGGAAGGTATGGTTCGAGCATCTGATCATTGAAATCTACTCCCCCCATGAACAGATTATAGTCATGAACACATGCCGGTTTTTGGACAGGGCCGTTTCTTTTGGGGATTTCCACGTAGGTGTCATTATGTATCGTTGAGAGCATGTGGACGTTTCGTTTGTCCCTCCACCGGATAGCCAATACTTCTTCATTCCGCAAAGACGCCGTCTCCCCTTTTTGCAGTCTTTCCATAATGAGCCTTTGCGGGAAACCCTTCCTATTGGGTCGCACTGTACCACACGCTGGAGTGCCCATCCGGTGAAGGTTGCGGAAGAGGGGCAAGCTAGTATAGAAGTTATCCACATAAAGGTGGTAACCCTTTCCAAGGAGTGGATATACTAGCTCCCAAACAATCTTTCCGCTGGCTCCGATATATTCTGGACATTCAGGGGGCTGCAGTTGGGTGTCCTTCCCTTCGTAGACCCGGAAGGCGTAGACATACCCCGTGACCCGGTCACATAGCTTGTAGAGCTTAACCCCATATCGGGCCCTTTTGTTTGGGATAAACTGCTTGATGCCAAGCCTGCCTGTGAAGTGGACCAATGACTCATCCACGGAAATATTTTGGTCGGGGACAAATAACTGGGGAAATTTCTCTGAGAAAAAGTTTAGAAGTGGCCGAATTTTAAATAATTTGTCCTGTGATGGGTCATTTCGGGGAGGGCACTGGTCGTTGTCATTGTAATGGAGGAAACGCATTATCCTGTGGTATCTGGTTCTTGACATAATGGATGAAAAGACTGGCATGTGGTGGATGGGTTTTTTGGACCAATATGAGTATGATTCATTTTTTTTTGAGAGCCCCATGTTGAACGTTAGGCCTAAAAATAATTTAAATTCCTCCACTGTCAATGCTTTCCATTGATAGGGACGGGCGTAACTTGAATCAGGGTTGTCTCTTATGAATTGCTGTGCATAGAGGTTGCACTGGGCCACAATGGAGGATAATAGGTCTGGGGTAAAAACTAAATTAAAAAAATCAATAGGGGCAAAGTTCTCTGTGTTCACCTTAACACCTGGCTGGGCGGTGAAAGGGGGGACGTTTGCTGCTCCGGAATTGGGGGGAAGCCACGTAGGGTTTTCAAGGGCATAGGGAAGGCTGGCATGGGTCCTAACCCTTTGGGGCTGAGATGACACTCTGCTGGTTATTGGCCTTTGCTGCAGTGGTACTTCATTTCTCCTGGATGGTACTGAGCTGCTAGTTGATGCCACTGTATTTCTGGTGGATGGCTGCGAGCTGCTGGTTGATGCCACAGCGCTACTTGTGGTAGCCTGCTGCCCCATGTCAGAACGCCTTCGTTTCATGGGCACACTTTGCTCTTCCTCTGAATCTGTAGAAGACCCAGTGCTTCCAACCGGTTCATATTCTGAATCAGAATCAGAGAGCTCCCCGCTGCTCTCGTCGGTCAAGCACATATGTTCGTATGCCTGCTGAGTGGTAAAAAACCTTTTTGCCATACTGGTGACTGTGGGCTGTGGTGACAAACTATGGTAGGGAAACTGGAACAGATATGGCTGCACTGATGGGTGCTGATGAGATGAGGCTGGTCTAATGAGTGTGCACTGATGGGTACTGAGGGTGCACTGATGGGAACTGATGAGGGTGCACTGATTATCTGCCACTGATATGCACTGATAAGGCGGCGGTGATGAGGATCCACTGATGAGCACTCACTTATGGGCACTATTGGGCACTCTAGTGGCACTGATGAGCGCTGTAGTGGTGTAGATGAGCACTATAGTGGCGCTGATGTGGTACTGATGGCACTAATGTGGCACTGGGCACTGATGGCACCGATGGGCACTGTAGTGACACTGGGCACGGTAGTGGCACTGACGGAGCACTGGTGGCACTGATGGAGCACTGGTGGCACAAATGGGCACTGTAGTGGCACTGATGGTGCACTGACGGACACTGGTGGCACAGATGAGCACTGGTGTAGCACTGATGAGCACTGACAGACACTGGCGGCACAGATGAGCACTGTAGTGGCACTGATGGAGCACTGACGGCACTGAGCACTGTAGTGGCACTGGTGGTGCACTGATTGGCACTGATGAGTACTGTAGTGGCACTGGGCACTGGTGTGGCACTGATGGACACTGGCAGCACCGATAAGCACTGTAGTGGCACTGGGCACGGTAGTGGCACTGACGGACACTGTAGTGGCACTTATGGACACTAGCAGCACCAATGGGCACTGAAGTGGCAGAGGTGGCACTGAAGTGGCAGAGGTGGCACTGGTGGGGACTGTATTGGCACTGGTGGAGACTGTATTGGCACTGGTGGGGACTGTATTGGCACTGGTGGGGACTGAAGTGGCACTGTAGGGGCACAGATGGGTACTGTAAGGGCACAGATGGGTACTGTGTGGCACAGATGGGTACTGTGTGGCACAGATGAGCACTGCTAGGCACTGCTGGGCACAAGAAAAAAATGACACTCACTTTAAAATGTCTTCTCTCCTCACACTCTGTAACAGGGTGAGGAGAGAAGAGAAGGAGACCTTTGAGTGACCTGTTTTTGTTTACATATTGATCGCTCCCTCATTGGAGGGAGCGATCAGGTGGTGAAGAGCCGCTTTCATTGGCTCTTCACCGCGATCTCTGTTGCGCCGGGTCTCCTGGACCCGGCAAGCACACACACTCCCGCGAGCGCGTCGCAGGACGCGCGCGAGACACGGAGGTGTACGAGGACGTCCCATGGACGTCCTGTCACAATAACCCGGCCGCGCTGTAGCAGTATTTCTGCTATGGCGCGGTCGGCAAAAGGTTAATGAG
>NW_024404787.1:0-30164 GCF_905171775.1 Rana temporaria
CATTCCCAGTATGGATACCCGTAAATGTATTAATCTTAATTAGTGTGAATGCTTTAATAAACATTTCCAGTATTGATATACGTAAATTTAGTAATCTTATTATTCCTTACGTTTTTTGGTTCTGCGTAACTTCGGCATACTTTCAGCTATTGAGACCATTCAACTGTAAAAATGTTCGTCTCTTTCAGCTAATGATGGGACTTCTTCAAGTTTTTTTCTACTTTTTACACTTTTATAAATTTTAAGCTTTTAGACCCTTTTTTTAACATTGAAGTCAATGAGAACATCCTTTTCCCCTTTGAATTCACATGCCCTGCCAAAAGTTTCAGCTACTTCATACTTTCACTTACAGACACTGAAAAAACTGTAAAGCGGTCACAAAATATTTAGCTATCCGGCTATGACTTTTCAGATCGTCATCGTTTACAATTTTTTGTTGAAAACGCAATTTACGTTTTGCGAATTTTTCACAAAAATGCGATAGGTTATAATGTAATCCTATGGAGGGGATTTAGAGTCTGTCATGTGACCTTAACATTGGAGATCTTTGTAATTAAAAATATCTTTACAAAAAGGGGGAAACAAAATGGTCTCACGCCCACAAGATCTACTTTTCATACACAATTTTTATATCAAAACGTAGCTATGCTTGTCTGGTTTCTGGCAATGTGATCAATTCTGCGATACGTATTTTAGTTTTAGTTATTGGAGCAACAGCCAGAAATTATGTCTCATAGACTCTCATGTTAAATTATCTAAAAAATGTTGCTGCAAAACTCACAAAGACGCTCTTTTCTAAATCGCAGACATGGCCACATTTTTAAGTTTATCAACATAAATTTCATATCAATGCGTTCACAAGGGCCGTGTATTTCAAACGGTGTAGTCGTTGTATCGATCGCATGTACGGTTGAGGATTTATTAAGCTTTGTTTGGAGGCTTAAATCATGTATTTGATCTGTGAATTAAAAGCGTTTGTAATGTTATTTCTTTCCATAAATAACTTTCCTGACCTCAGTGCAATATTCCTCCTCACTGACCTGGGGGGGAGGGGAAACCTCTTGAGGGGGGAGGGGCGACCAGGAAGTCAGCATACTCTATACTTTGCAGATAGAGAAAGAAGCTGTGTGTCCTAAAGATAGTGTAGTGGTTATGGTGAATGTCTTTGGCAAGGGGCTCAGCAATTAAGCTATTCAGCATTCCCACTCGCATTTTCCTCAGGAAATGCATTGTCTAGTTACATTATATTTTAATACTACTGCTGCTGCCTCCATGCTGAGTAAAGCTTCATGACCTCTCTGGCACAGCGGATTCACCAACAGCCTCCGCTTCAAGCTACCAGACCGGATCGTAACAGCAAGTGTAACTAAAACAATTAACCTTATGTTAAACCCTGGTTTGCGGCCTTTATACTGCAACCATTAGGCTGTCTGCAAGAGCAAATCTGCACTCTCTCTCTCTTTCTTGCTCTCTCTCTCTCTCTGTATATATATATATATATATATTGTTGCTTTTGTTATGTTCATTTTTCAACAGTTTATTTTGTGTTCGTCGTGTCTGTGTCCGTGTGCTTTAGTTTGTCCTAGGTTTGTGTTAAATAAAATGATAGTATAAAATGTTTTTGCTTATTATGAAGTTAGATGTGTTGATGTTGATTTGTTCGATGTGAAGTTAGATGTGTTGAAAAACCTAAAAATCGATCTCAAAAAGAAATGAAACATTTCCAAAAAATAACATTTTTTAATCAAAAAATTAATTCAGACATAGCTGAGCATGAGCTTCTGAAGCCTTTCCAGCTCAGCAAGATATTCTAATTGCTGCTGCTCTAGCTGCGTATTTTGCTGGACCAGGTAGCGAATTTGTTGATGATTTCCCTTAATCCTCAGATGTGTCTTCTTTAGCAGCGCGTGCTGCTGCATCATCTTTCTTGCTACTGTTAGGATATAATAAAAAAACATTTGGATTTCAAAGAACGTTACCAAATAAATAAAATATTTTTTTTGCTTATTAATCAATCATTATCATGTGTATACACTTGTTATGTGTCTAACACATCCCGGGAGTGCAGAATTATTAGGCAAATGAGTATTTGGACCACATCATCCTCTTTATGCATGTTGTCTTACTCCAAGCTGTATAGGCTCGAAAGCCTACTACCGATTAGGCATATTAGGTAATGTACATCTCTGTAATGAGAAGGTGTGTGGTCTAATGACATCAACACTCTATATCAGGTGTGCATAATTATTAGTCAATTTCCTTTCCTTTGGCAAAATGGGCCAAAAGAAGGACTTGACAGACTCTGAAAAGTCCAAAATAGAGAGATATCTAGCAGAGGGATGCAGCACTCTTAAAATTGCAAAGCTTCTGAAGCGTGATCATCAAACAAAAGAAACGTGTGGAAAAAACAAAGGCGCAAAATAACTGCCCATGAACTGAGAAAGGTTAAGCGTTGCAGCTGCCAAGATGCCACTTGCCACCAGATTGGCCATATTTCAGAGCTGCAACATCACTGGGGTGCCCAAAAGCACAAGGTGTGCAATACCCAGAGACATGGCCAAGGTAAGAAAGGCTGAAAGACGACGACCACTGAACAAGACACACAAGCTGCAACGTCAAGACTGTGCCAATAAATATCTCAAGAAAGATTTTTCTAAGGTTTTATGGACTACTGAAATGAGAGTGAGTCTTGATGGGCCAGATGGAAGAGCCCGTGGCTGGATGGTAAAGGGCAGTGAGCTCCAGTCCGACTCAGACGCCAGCAAGGTGGTGGTGGAGTACTGGTTTGGGCTGGTATCATCAAAGATGAGCTTGTGGGGCCTTTTCGGATTGAGGATGGAGTCAAGCTCAACTCCCAGTCCTACTGCCAGATTATGGAAGAGACCTTCTTTAAGCAGTGGTACAGGAAGAAGTCACCATCCTTCAAGAAAAACATGATTTTCATGCAGGACAATGCTCCATCACACGTGTCAAAGTACTCCACAGCGTGGCTGGCAAGAAAGGGTATTAAATAAAAAAAAGTAATGACATGGCCTCCTTGTTCACCTGATCTGAACCCCATTGAGAACCTGTGGTCCATCATCAAATGTGGGATTTACAAGGAGGGAAAACAGTACACCTCTCTGAACAGTGTCTGGGAGGCTGTGGTTGCTGCTGCACGCAATGTTGATGGTGAACAGATCAAAACACTGACAGAATCCATGGATGTCAGGCTTTTGAGTGTCCTTGCAAATAAAGGTGGCTATATTGGTCACTGATTTGTTTTTGTTTTGTTTTTAAATGTCAGAAATGTGTATTTGTGAATGTTGAGATGTTATATTGGTTTCACTGTTAAAAATAAATCATTGAAATGGGTATCTATTTATTTTTTGGTTAAGTTGCCTAATAATTCTGCACAGTAATAGTAGTCACCTGCACACACAGATATCCCCCGAAAATAACTAACACTAAAAACAAACTAAAAACTACTTCCAAAAAAATTCAGCTTTGATATTAATGAGTTTTTGGGGTTCATTGAGAACATGGTTGTTGTTCAATAATAAAATGAATCCTCAAAAAATACAACTTGCCTAATAATTATGCACTACCTGTATACTTCTAGCATCAATACCATATTATGGTTCTACAATCTGACAGGTGCGCTTTATATGTTGTCCATTTTTATATCTACATTTTGTTGTTGAAATGTTATTAATCATTGTGCACATATTTACCTTCCTGAGCGAGGCTCACAGGACCGCTCTCTTCCTCCTGCTCTTCTGCTTGAGAAGTTGGGGTGGTGGGGGGGGGAATCTCCTCAGCTTGCTCCTCAGCAGGAGCTGGGGTTGGGGAGTGGGAGGGCCCTGGCTGCTCCTCTTCATCCATCTCCTCCTCTGCCGCATCCTCCTCTGCCGCATCCTCCTCCTCCTCCTCATCGGCCTGGCGCCTTCTGCGCTTGGCGCGGATAACTGGCATTGGAGCTCCTATAATAACACAATGTTCATATATTATAAAAATGTTTTCTAATGACGTATGCAAATTCTGTGTACTCTGCTGTATTGTATATGAATACAAATTGATTTATATAGACAGTTAACCAATGGGACAATGTTATATTAAAGGGTCTTGTGGGCACTACAGGGGACTGAGCGTGAGCTGGGATGCAACCATGTTAAAATGAGCTGTTTTTGTCTCCTTTGTTTTGTTCAGACCATCTCATGTTAAAAAAAGGGCCTGATGGAGCACACGGGATTACTATAACAACCCCACTCCTAACACAGGAATTTAGTGGTAATCTATATATATAAAACTCAACGTGTGTGTGTGCATAAATGTATGTATGTATGTATGTATGTATGTATGTATGTTCCAGCATCACGTACAAACGGCTAAAGATATTTATATGAAACTTGGCACACAGGTTACTTATATGTCAGCCACAAACATAGGATAGGTGGTTTAAACCTTACCCACCCCCACTTGCCATGGTCGGGGTTTTTCTTTAAAGTCCCATGCAAAGCAATGGGAAAATTATGTTCCCACATAACTTCTGTGTTCCTGTCTGCTGCCCCATGTCTTTTTTCAACAGTACTATGAATACCTTGGCCGGTGGTGATATATGTTAGCACAACATGGCATCTTGGTTAACAACATCTGACCTTACATGAATTACATATGACCTTACATAACTGTCACCAAAGGAGCTGCGGTGGCTCCACGCGATTGCCACTGCACTGACAACTGATTCACCTCTGCAGCTAGGGGTTCGGATCCCGCTCTCGGCTACCTGTGAATTGAGTTTGGTGGTCTCAGCCCCGCCCCTGGTGGGTGTGCTATGCGAGGTTGGGTTGGGAGGACCCCCTCACACCCGCCATTGCCAACCGGGGCATGGAGAAAGGTGGCAGATTGCCTCTGGGGGAGGCCTCCCAACTCCTGCAGGCCGGCTCCTCTCTCTTTCGAGTTCACGCACAAAATACACTTTTTTAAAAAAAAACATAACTGTCAACAATAACTTACCTGGATGATATTTAGCCCGAAGACGTCTGACATGAACCATTTGGCGCCTCTTCAGGTCAGACCACTTCTTAACAATGGCCTTGTGGTCATGTTGGCCGCCAAAGTCAGCGATTAGGGCGCTGACCACAGCCCTTTTCTCTGGCTGCCTCCGCAGCTCATCGTATCCTGTTTCCAGGAACTTCTGCAAGATGAAGAACAAAGTATATTGTAATACTTCTGTTGACAGCCTTATGGATATATGACGTAAATGTATGCTATTCAACAATTGGAAGCATTCTCGCCTTATTAATCAATGACAGGGGTAACATGAAAGATTTTATATCCTGCCATTTCGGTCGCCACCTTTTTTGCATAAATATAGCAGCCATTATCATTTGCATAATTATGAATATATTATTAACAACACAGGATACACGTATAGGGGAGATATGCGTTGCTAACTCTTTTCCCTGTCAGGAGCCTAACGCCCCGGGGGGTCAGAGACGGGACCTTTTTCGGAGGACCACTGACGTATGTACCCGTCGCAGTTTTTTGTGATGTCACTCTTTAGGTGTGTGCACATTTTTCACTGCATCCGGGTGGAGTTTTTGGGTTGTGTTTTGCACGCCACAGGCTTTTCAACAGGAAAAAAACAGCTGGAGGCAGAATGGTTGCAAAACACTACGTGTTTGTTACTTAACTCTGGGTTTCAAGACCAGTCCACCTCCAGCTGTTGCAAAACTACTACTCCCATCAGCCACGGTCTGTCAGTGCATGCTAAGAATTTTACTTTTGCTGCATCTAGGGTGCCACAGTTTAGAGACCCGTGCATAAAGGCCTGAAAAATGGGGGCCTGCAGAACTTACAATACTAGAAGTGCCAGCATTCCCAGGCATGCTGGAAGTTGTAGTTCTGCAACATCTAAAGGGCAATATGTATTCGAACGTCCTTGGGCCTTGAGGACACTGAAGTCAGGACGTTCGCATACGTCCTATGTCCAAAAAATTTTTAAATTCATTATGCTAAATAACAAGGAAAAGTGCCTAAATACACATTTGCCAACCAGGGTGTCTGCAGCTGTCCAGGCATGCTGGGACTTGTAGTTTTGTAAAAGCAGGAGACACATTTTTTGTGAAATACTAATATATGATCATATATACTAACTTTTAAACTAGACTAAAATGCTGGGCTGGGCTGGGACTTGTAGTTTTGTAAAAGCAGGAGACACATTTTTGGTTAAATACTAATATCTGATCATATATACTAACTTTTAAACTAGACTTAAATGCAGTTGAAGATGATGAAATAACAGTGGTCAAAATACTTACACAAATCAGCAACTTTTCCTCAGACTTAGTGAAATTGCTTCCAACCATGTTGCTGTGTGATTGCGCTGCGATCATAAGTTGGAAACTGGCAAGGCTCCAGGAAATGGTCGCGTGTTGTTCGCGTGTTGATTGCGCTGCTTGGACCGAGATGGGTCCATATGGCTTCGGCTGTATGGACCACAGTAACTCTTTTCCCTGTCAGGAGCCTAGGAGCCTAACGCCCCGGGGGGTCAGAGACGGGACCTTTTCGGAGGACCACTGACGTATGCAACCGTCGCAGTTTTTTGTGATGTCACTCTTTAGGTGTGTGCAAATTTTTCCTTGCACCGGGTGGAGTTTTTGGGTTGTGTTTTGCACGCCACAGGCTTTTCAACAGAAAATAACCAGCTGGAGGCAGAATGGTTGCAAAACACTACGGGTTTGTTACCTAACTCTGGGTTTCAAGACCAGTCCACCTCCAGCTGTTGCAAAACTACTACTCCCATCAGCCACGGTCTGTCAGTGCATGCTAAGAATTTTACTTTTGCTGCATCTAGGGTGCCACAGTTTAGAGACCCGTGCATAAAGGCCTGAAAAATGTGGGCCTGCAGAACTTACAATACTAGAAGTGCCAGCATTCCCAGGCATGCTGGAAGTTGTAGTTCTGCAACATCTAAAGGGCAATATGTATTCGAACGTCCTTGGGCCTTGAGGACACTGAAGTCAGGACGTTCGCATACGTCCTATGTCCAATAAAATGTTAAATTCATTATGCTAAATAACAAGGAAAAGTGCCTAAATACACATTTGCCAACCAGGGTGTCTGCAGCTGTCCAGGCATGCTGGGACTTGTAGTTTTGTAAAAGCAGGAGACACATTTTTTGTGAAATACTAATATCTGATCATATATACTAACTTTTAAACTAGACTAAAATGCAGTTGAAGATGATGAAATAACAGTGGTCAAAATACTTACACAAATCAGCAACTTTTCCTCAGACTTAGTGAAATTGCTTCCAACCATGTTGCTGTGTGATTGCGCTGCGATCATAAGTTGGAAACTGGCAAGGCTCCAGGAAATGGTCGCGTGTTGTTCGCGCAATTGCGCATGCGCGATCGAAAAAATCGCAATCGCAATATGTATTTTGGTTAAAATATCATACATATTCGATTTCAGAGTGCTGCTACAGCAGTTTTCGAAATATCTGCAATAAATTTCGCATTCGCATGTTGCGATATTTCGATAAAATATCAGGAATATTCTGAGCCAATCAGAGCGCTCCTCCAGCATATCTCGAAATTGCGCAATAAATATCGCATTCGCATGTTGCGATATTTCGATAAAATATCACGAATATTCTGAGCCAATCAGAGCGCTCCTCCAGCATATCTCGAAATTGCGCAATAAATATCGCATTCGCATGTTGCGATATTTCGATAAAATATCACGAATATTCTGAGCCAATCAGAGCGCTCCTCCAGCATATCTCGAAATTGCGCAATAAATATCGCATTCGCATGTTGCGATATTTCGATAAAATATCACGAATATTCTGAGCCAATCAGAGCGCTCCTCCAGCATATCTCGAAATTGCGCAATAAATATCGCATTCGCATGTTGCGATATTTCGATAAAATATCACGAATATTCTGAGCCAATCAGAGCGCTCCTCCAGCATATCTCGAAATTGCGCAATAAATATCGCATTCGCATGTTGCGATATTTCGATAAAATATCACGAATATTCTAAGCCAATCAGAGCGCTCCTACCGCAGTTATTAAAAAAATCGCAATTATTTTCGCATTCGCAATAGCGAAAAATCGCATTCAATTAATTTCGATAAAATATCACGAATATTCGAATTTAGCGAATATATCTCGAATATTCGAATATATATTCGAGATATATCGCGAAATCGAATATGGCATATTCTGCTCAACACTAGTCTTCAATGGGGTTCTAAATGTTCGCGCGAACCCGCAGTCTGTTCGAACGTTCTGGTGCGAACCGAACCCGGGTATGTTCGGCTCATCCCTATTCAAGAGTCTCATCTCCTTCTTTCTCTTTCTCCTTATCTTTCCTCTTCTTTTCTTTTCCTTTTCTACTTCCCTTTGTCTCTCTCCTTTTTCTTTTCCCCCTCCCCCTTTCTCTTGCCATTTTCTTTTCCCCCCTCTCTTCCTCTTTCTTTTCCTCCTCCTCTTTCCCACTTCCCCACATCCTACCCAAACATAATCCATTCTTCATCTTTTTCCCCCATAGTCATTACTTTCTACCGACCACAGTGCATACATCACACCCTGCCTCATGCCTGTGCGACCTGGGTGCGTCCTCCTGGCGGGCCTGCATCCCCCAGTCTCTGGTCACAGTCCCCGGCAGGGACTACCCCAGCCCATGGGGGCCGTTCAGAGCTTTACTCCAGTGCCAGCAGCATTCGGCCACCTGGTGAGTACCATCTGGGGCCCTTGATGTGTTCTCGGCCCCAACAAATACTGGGTGCCCTGTTATAACCAGTGTGCTTATGTCGTTCCAGATAACTAATGCAATGCATGCCTGCTCCTGATGAGCGACCAATAGTCGCGAAACGCGTAGAGCTACATACTCCATGCATCAATGTATAATCACTGCAGTATAACGTGATGTAATCATTGTTCAACATGTGATACCTATTTTATGTCTTAATCGATACAGTACAGATTGATGTACTTGCTGTATTTATATACTTGGGTCATTACCCGCATACCTTTTCCCCCAACCAATCTGTAAAATACATATGTCTATCTATTTCTTCAATAGTGCAATATAGTCAAGGATGGTGCACTATGTGAAAGCAATAAAATATTTAAACGTATTTCAGATTTATTATCTTTGGTTTATTTTTTCCCCCCATGCTTCATTTAAAGTCCCACTTTTGCTTCCTTTTTCTATACAAAACCAGCGATGGAGGTAATTGACCCATTACCTCATTTAAAGTCCCAACTTACCCTTCCCCAGCCCCCCCTCTCTCATATTGAAAGAGGAGTGTTGCATAAGGAGCGTTGGATGAAGGAATTAAGATGATAAAAGTGTTGGATAAGGAGAGTTGAATGAGCAGTGTTGTATGGAAAGTATTGGATAGATGAGAAGTGTTGGATGAAGGGCTTCAGATGAAATGTGATGGGCGAGGGGCTTCAGATCAGGAGCATTGGATTAGAAGCATTGGATGAGGGGCTTCAGATAAGGAGCACTGGATGGAAGGCTTCAGATGAGGAGTGTTGGATGAGTGGCTTCAGATGGGGAGCATTGGATGGGGGGCTTAAGATGAGGAGGGTAGGATGAGCAGCTTCGGGCTTTACATGAGAAGTGTTGGATGAAGGGCTTCAGGTGGGTAGCACTGGATGAGAAGCGTTGGATGAGGGGGTTTAGATGAGAAGTGTTGGATGAGGAGGTTCTGGCCAGCTCAGTAGATTGCTTTAAGAAAGGCCTGGATACTTTCCTAAATGTACATAATATAACGGAGTACTAAGATTTGTAGGTAAAGTTGATCCAGGGTAAATCCGATTGCCTCTCGGGGGATTAGGAAGGAATTTTTTCCCCTGCTGTAGCAAATTGGATCATGCTCTGCTGGGGTTTTTTGCCTTCCTCTGGATCAACTGTGGGTATGGAGTTGGGTGTATAGGATTGTACTGTGTTTTTTATTTTGTTTTTTTAATTTTTGTGGTTGAACTGGATGGACTTGTGTCTTTTTTCAACCTGACTAACTATGTTATGAAACTATGTTATGAAACGCTCTTCAGATGGGGAGCACTGGATGAGAAGCGTTGGATGAGGGGTTTTAGATGAGGAACATTAGATGAGGAGTGTTGGATGAGAAGCTTAAAATGGGGAGCATTGGATGAGGAGTGTTGGACAAGAGGCTTCAGATGGGGAGCATTTGATGAGAAGTCTTGGATCAGGGGCTTCAGTGGAGTAGTGTTGGATGACGGGCTTCAGATGGGGTGCACTGGATGAGAAGCATTGAATGAGGGGCTTGAGATGAGGAGCATTGGATAAGGAGTGTTGGATAAGGAGCTTGAGATGAGGAGCATTGGATGAGAGGCACTGGATGAGAGGCATCAGATGAGGAGCATTGGATGAGGGGCTTCAGATGAGGAATGTTGAATGAGGAGCTTCAGATTGGGAGCATTGGATGAGAAGTGTTAAATGAGGGGCTTCAGATGAAAAACATTGAATGAAGAGTGTTGGACAAAGGGCTTCAGATGAGAGTGTTGGATGAGGGGCTTCAGATGAGAGTGTTGGATGAGGGGCTTCAGATGAGAGTGTTGGACGAGGGGCTTCAGATGAGAGTGTTGGATGAGGGGCTTCAGATGAGGAGCATTGGATGAGGAGAGTTGGTTAAGGGGCTTCAGATGAGGAGCATTGGATGAGATCTGTTGGATAAGGGGCTTCAGATGAGGAACAAGGAGTGCTGATCTATATGGCACGTACCATCTGATGCAATACACAGATTATATGTGCCTTCAGTCACCTCTCCCTCAGTACAAACTGTACCGATAACAAAGTCCAGACTGCGGGATTGCAGCAAGATGTCGGTACTCCAGGACATGGTGCACACTGTGTAAAATAAAATCACTAGCTTCTCTGCTGCCCCTTTATTCAGTTTGTGGAAATTAGTTACATATTGATAATTAAATGATATTATATCTTTCTTTCTATGTGTTTCTATAGATTAGTAAATCTGCCACAGCGCCTGCCATCTCCTCTGGTGTGCCCGGAGAGCCATGGAAGGTCAGTTCACTGGAGAGGTACAAATCTGCCACCAATCTCACTAAAGCTGCCCATAATGTGATGGTCAAAAAGTCCCCCTGCACAAGAAGGGAGAGCAGCAAAGAGCGGTCTTTATCACAGGAAGTCTCTGGATTACTGCACAGATTTGGAAGAAATACAGAAGAGCACCAAGATTCAGGAAGAATACACATGATGAATGGATTTAGACAATATTTGCTAATCGCAATATTTAGCTTTTTATTTAAATATAAAGAATCCCATGGGTTGCCTATAGGGACAGCAATTCTGAGGTTGCCTCCTTCTGCAGGGCGGGCCCTTTGTCTGGCTGATCCCAGAGGAATTTAGCAATAGTGCTGACTGTACTGCCCGATGGAAGGAGAATCTATAAATCTGTATATGAAACACAGTCATCAAAATTACTGAACACAAAATGAGTTCCCCTTTAAATGCTCCATGTGTCCTCCAGCCTCATGGTAATTGTCTTTGGGGGGGGGGGGGGGGGGGGGGGCAGAAGAGAATGGAATAAACCGCAATATTTCCTGGAGCTTGGCACTCAGAGAGCTAATTGATGAGAATTGTCTTCTCGCTGCAGAATACGGACTCGGCTCTCTCCCGCCAGATTGCCTGGTCCTGGATATTGTGCATTTTACATTGTCTGATCCCAAAGAGCGTCTGCTGTGTGTCACTCCACAGCGACCAGGAGACCTCTGCAATAAAGTGCACCTGTCATGAGAAGGACTTCTCTGGCTTCATTCCAAAAATCCTGACTGTCTCTCCGATCCAATGGCTTCAATGCTTACCTTATGCTGACTTTGCTTGCTGCACGTTTGCTCCAGAGTTGTGACTTGGAAAGTAATAAAACCAGAGACAGACAGGAAACTAGCATTTTTAAATAAGGCTTATATTAAATGAAGTCTTTACTTTCAGAAGGCTGTGACATTTATTTATTTGAAGTCATTCTAACGTTGGATTACAGTAAAATCTTGGGGCCAAATCCTCAAAAATCCTGCCTAACTTATCTTTTCCCATTTTAGTTACACTGACTTAAAATTTCTACCTAAGTGCCCAATCCACAAAGCACTTACCTAGAAATTTCAGGCCGTGTAACTTAAATGTCTCCGGCGCAAGGCGGTCCTCTTCTGCAGGGGGCGATGACAATTTAAATGAGGCGCGCTCCCGCGCCGGCCGTACTGCGCATGCTCGTGACGTCATTTTCCCGACGGGCAGCGCGCGAAATTACGTTACGTCGGTCTTTGTGGATTGCGACGGGACAATAAAGTTGCGTCGGGTAAAAAAAAAGTTACGCGCCGGGAAAAAAAATTAAAAATTAAAAAAAAAACACGACGATCGAAAAAAAGATCTGTTTTTACAAGGTGTTACTAGTTTACACTTTGTAAAAGCAGAACTAATTTTACGTATGCAAACGTAAACTTACGCAGAAAACACAAAGCTGAAAAGCTTTGTGGATCTCCGTAAGTCCTCATTTGCATACGCAAAGCGGCATTTCAATGAGAAATGCCCCCAGCGGCGGATGCGGTACTGCATCCTAAGATCTGACAGTGTAAGTGTCTTACAGATGTCAGATCTTCTGCCTATCTTTGGAAAACTGCTTCTGAGGATCAGTTCCAAAGATAGGCACAGGGATACGCAGGCTGAACAGCAGATCCGCCTGCGTATCCCTTTTGAGGATTTGGCCCTAGGATTACAAGTATAATTTGTTCCAGAAACATGCTTGTAATCCAAAACACTTGTATATCAAAGCGAATTTCCCCATAAGAAATAATGGAAACTCAAATAATTTGTTCCACAGCCATTTATTCATAAGTCCTTCAGTTTATAGTCCATATAAAAATATTATAGTAATGTGCAGGGCCGCCATCAGGAATTATGGGACCCCTTACACAGCTTCAGGCATGGCCCCCCTGGAGCAGAGAACCGGGGGAGGGGTGCTGCCGCCTCAAATTCAGAAGCAGGGGGCTGACGCAAATTGAGAAGCGGGGGGGTTGCCATCCGGGAACCTCTGGGCCCTTTAATAATATATATATATATATATATATATATATATATATATATAAAAATTTAAAAAAATTATAAAAAAAAAGAAAGGGAGTTGCAATCCGGGCCCCTTACAGGTGTACTGCCTGTACCCCCCCCCCCCCCCCCGATGGCAGGCCTGGTAATGTAATAAGTTGTGTAACCATTAAATGTCCATCCACAGATGGAATCCAGCAGGAGCTCCAGAGTATAAAAGAGAAGAGAGGCGCCTCTAAGTGTAGCAATAAGTTGGTAAATGTTGTACCTTCATTGAATGTAACCATATTGCTACACTTAGAGGCGCCTCTCTTCTCTTTTATACTCAGTGGTGACATGACGCTACTCCTTTGGCTGCTTTCTTTAGCTAGAATTTTTTAGACACGTTTTATACTATAATAACAAACATCTTTATTATGTATTCATCCATTCATTATATGACAGCATCACATGCTTGTTTTATATACAGTAAAACCTTGGATTGAGAGTAACTTGGTTTGAGAGCATTTTGCAAGACAAGCAAAACATTTTAATACATTTTGACTTGATATACAAGCGATGTCTGACTCTCCTGTAGTCCAAGGGAGGGGGCGAGCACAACACTCCACACCAGGGAGAAAGCCTCGCATTACTGTGTGGAGTTACAGACAGAACAGGAAGTGAGGACTTCTCAGAAGAAATAAGGACATTTAAAAGCAAAATGGAAGGATGAGGTAAGTGAAGGAGGACTGCACTAAGGTAAAGGAAGATATTTAGGGATTTTTTTTTTTTACCTTTACAACCCCTTTAAGGCCCCTTTCACACTGGGGAGGGAGGTGCTGTGGCGGCAAAGCGACGTTATTTTTAGCAGCGCTTTACCGCTAATTTCGTGGCACTATTCGGCCACTAGTGGGGCGGTTTTACCCCCCGCTAGTGGCCAAGAAAGGGTTAAAACCACTAGCAATGTGCCTCTGCAGAGGGGCATTGCTGGCGGTATAGTCGCAGTGTCCCATTGATTTCAATGGGCGGGAGCTGTGAAGGAGCGGTATACACACCGCTCCAAAGATGCAGCTAGCAGGACTTTTTTTCCCGTCCTGCTAGCGCACCGCTCCAGGTTGAAAGCTCTCGGGTGTTTCACAATGAAGACACAGCAGCAGCTGTTTAGGGTCGGTTTGTAGGTGCTATTTTTAACGCAATAGCGCCTACAAAATGACCTCAGTGTGAAAAGGGGTCTTACTGGCAATGAGTGCCTGAAGTCTGGAACCCATGTACATTACCAGAGACTGGCTTTCCTCCTTTCTGATGCTTTGCCAGGCTCTAGCTGCAGCTCTCTTCAGTTGTTCTTTGTGGGTCTTTCTGCCTTTAGTTTTGCAAGTAAAATCCTCAATTGGGTTGAGATCAGGTGAATGACTCTGGCATTGCACAATATTCCACTTCTTTTCCTTCAGAAGCTCCCGCAGTGGCGGCTGGTGCTCAAATTTTTTTTGGGGTTGGGGGGGGGGGGGGGGGCGCAAACAAATAAAAAAAGCCTCACTGTGCCCATCAAAAGCAGCCACTGTGCCCATCAAAGGAAACCACTGTGCCCATCAAAGGCAGCCACTGTGCCCATCAAATGCAGCCACTGTGCCCAATAAAATGCAGCCACTGTGCCATGCCAAACGCAGCCACTGTGCCATCAAATGCAGCCACTGTGCCATGCCATCAAACGCAGCCACTGTCCCATCAACTGTCGCCACTGTGCCATAAATTGTCACCACTGTGTCCATCAATTGTCACCACTGTGCCCATCAATTGTCACCACTGTGCCATGCCAAACGCAGCCACTGTGCCATCAAACGCAGCCACTGTGCCATGCCATCAATTGTCGCCGCTGTGCCCACATAAATTGTTGCCACTGTGCCCACATAAATTGTTGCCACTGTGCCCACATCAATTATTGCCACTGTGCCTACATCAATTGTCGCCACTGTGCCCACATCAATTGTCGCCACTGTGCCCACATCAATTGTCGCCACTGTGCCCACATCAATTTTCCCCACTGTGCCCACATCAATTGTCACCACTGTGCCCACATCAATTGTCCCCACTGTGTCCACATCAATTGTCCCCACTGTGTCCACATCAATTGTCCCCACTGTGTCCACATCAATTGTCCCCACTGTGTCCACATCAATTGTCCCCACTGTGCCCACATCAATTGTAGCCACTGTGCTCACATCAATTGTCCCCACTGTGTCCACATCAATTGTCCCCACTGTGTCCACATCAATTGTCCCCACTGTGCCCACATCAATTGTCCCCACTGTGCCCACATCAATTGTAGCCACTGTTCCCACATCAATTGTTCCCACTGTGCCCACATCAATTGTCCCCACTGTGCCCACATCAAATGTCCCCACTGTGCCCACATCAATTGTCCCCACTGTGCCCACATCAATTGTAGCCACTGTTCCCACATCAATTGTTCCCACTGTGCCCACATCAATTGTCCCCACTGTGCCCACATCAAATGTCCCCACTGTGCCCACATCAATTGTCCCCACTGTGCCCATATCAATTGTCCCCACTGTGACTGTGCCCACATCAATTGTAGCCACTGTGACCACATCAATTGTCCCCACTGTGCCCACATCAATTGTCCCCACTGTGCCCACATCAATTGTAGCTACTGTTCCCACATCAATTGTCGCCACTGTGCCCTGTAAAATGCTGCCAGTCAGATTCCCCCCCCCCCCCCCACCGCCCGGCACTTACCTTTCTGGGGTTAGCCATCCTCCTTCCACGGTCCCTCGATGTCTTCTGCCGCCCTCGATGACGCTTCAGTCAATCAGGTTACCGGTAACCAGAATCGGTGAACCTGATTGGCTGAGACGGCCGTCAGTCTTATCCAAGGGACGCAGTCCCCGTACGTTCCGAGGATAAGACATCCGGGACCCGAAGGGCTGTACTTGGAAAGCCGCTGGCTCTGATAGGCACTTCCGCACAGCCAACCAGCTGCCGTTATTCAGTTAGCCGGCGCCCTATGTCCGGCCATCTGAATAGACCAGCGGCAGCTGGCCACAATAACATACATTCCTGCAATGCAATGCATGAGTGTATGTTATTTGCGCGGCGCTGCAGAACGACATTTTAAAAGCCTTAGGCCCCGTACACACCATAGAATCCATCCGCTGAAAAATCTCAGCGGATCGGTTTCAGCGGATAGATTCTATGGTGTGTACATTCCTGCGGATATTTATCCGCGGGAATTTCACGATTCCAGCAAATAAAAATTTGTAGACATGTCTACAAATCTATCCGCTTGAATCGATCCCAACGGATTGATCCGCTGGTCTGTACAGACTCACCGGATCAATCCGTCCGAAGGGATCCCCCGCATGCGTCGTAATGATTCGACGCATGCGTGGAATTCCTTATATGACATCGTCGCGCTCGTCGCCACGTCATCATCGCGGCGACGGCGCGACACGTCATCGCGAGGGGATTTCGGCACGGATTTCGATCCTATGGTGAGTACACTCCATCGGATCCAAATCCGCTGAAATCCTCGAGAGGATTTATCCGCGGAAACGTTTTTTTTTTATGACTACAGGAGGGGGGGGGGGGGCGCCCGGGCGCCCCCTATGGACGGGCCGCCACTGGTCACTTAATTTACATTTCAGGAATTTTCAGCTGAAAAATTCGACTTTTCATCGTCAGCGCCAGACGCAGCCCCTCCCCATTGTCACAGCGACACACAGAGGACCAATCCGCTTCTAACTTCAGCTTGTTCAATTACAGCTTTGACAATCAGCCCCGGGTTTTTAATGCGGTTTGATCATTCCTAATCGCATGACGAGTCGCAGCGCATTGCAGGCAATGGAACCGCTTGCGACTCAGGTCACAGTGACTTTGAATAAAAAAAAAAGGTTCCTGCACTACTTTTTTCTGATTTTATTGCAGTGTCCATAGACTTCTGTTAATTGAAGTCACAAGCTGCAATGAAGGGCAAATCGCACTGCTCTGCGGCTTATAAAGTATCACTGGTATGAATCAGAGCTGTGTGAGGCTGGGTTCACACTGAGGAACGGAGCGGCTCCCAGCCGGGGGGGGGGGGGGGGGGGGTCCGGTGCGTCTCCATTCACCGTTTTCAGGTTGGATTTCATCCCAAATTTTTGTCTGAATTGGGACCTGAAACGGACCAGAAAACGCACAGAACTCAAGTCGCTCCGACTTAGAAAAAGGTTCCTGTGCTGCTACTTTTGGGGCGACTTCAGGGCAGCTTGCATTGACTTCTATACAAAAGTCGTTTTTCAAGCCGCGCTGAAGTCGTGCTGTACGGGGCGGCTTCAAGGTCTTCCGACTTTAAAGCCGCCCCATACAGCACGACTTCTGCGCGGCTTGCAAAATGACTTCCGTATAGAAGTCAATGCAAGCCGCCCTGAAGTCGCCCCAAAAGTAGCACAGGAACTACTAGTAGTACAGGAAGTCTTCCGACTTTGAAGCCGCCCCTGTAAGAACCGGCTCTTAGGCTAGGTTTCCACTATTGCGACCCCAAAGTTGCACAATTTACAGTGCGACTTTGAAATGTGATTTTTGATGGGCTGTCATGCAACCGGTGAGAACCATGAGAGAACAAGTCGCACCGAAGCCGGAACAAAGTTGTGCAAACACCTTTTTTGGAGTCGCACCAGTTAGAACATGCGACTTCACGTGTGTCAAGTTACACAACATCTCGCAGTAGTGAAAACAGAGCCTAAGGATTCTTTCACACTTGTGCGACTTTTCCTGCAACTTGGGACTGCAAAGTCACATGACAAGTCGTTCCCCATGATTTCCAATGACTACCATTCATATTAGTAGGACTTCAAGTCATGCCGACCTCAAAGTAGTCCCTGCACTACTTCGGTCCAACTTTGATGCAATTTCATGTTCATAGACCTCAAGTCTCCCTGAAATCACGTCAAAACCGCGGCCGCAAAATTCCGCGACTTTGAAGTCATAGTAGTGTGAAAGGCACCTAAAGACCCCTTTCACACTGCCAACTTGAAAGTTACGCGATTTTACTGCGATTTCGCCGCTCTGGTTACACAGTTCACAGTCACATGACAAGTCGCTCCTCAGTAACGGCAATGGAACTGTTCTAATCAGTGCAACTCAAGCCGCTTAGACTTAGAAAAAGGTTCCTGTACTTACTTTGGCCCCTTTTAGGCTGTGTTTTCCACTACTGTGGGTTGTTGTGCGACTTGACACATGTGAAGTCGCATGACAAGTCAAAACCCATGTATTTCAATGGTCCCTGTTCTAATTGGTGTGACTCAAGTTGCATCAAACTCCAAAAAAGGTTTTTGCACTACTTTGTTCCGACTTCGGTGCGACTTGTTCTCACCGGTCGCATGACATTGCATCAAAAATCGCATTGCAAAGTCGCAATGTAAATAGCGCGACTTGGGGTTGCAATAGTGGAAACAGAGTCTTACACTGCTGCGACTTTAGATGCGATTTTGTCACGATTTCAGGGAATACCTGTGTAAACATGAGGTCTCTGGACCTCAACTCGCATCAAAGTCAGACCAAAGAAGTACAGGGACTACGTTGAAGTCGATGCGACTTGAAGTCGCACAGATATGAATGGTACTCGTTGGAAATTCAGGGGGGAACGACTTGTCATGCGACTTTGCAGTCCCACGTTGTAGGATAAGTTGCACCAGTGTGAAAAAAAGCCTGAGGTGCGACTTTAACACTCGCATTGACTTCTGTTAGGGCTCATCATGCACACTGCAGATCAAAGGAGCGGCTCTCATTTCCTGCCTGGAATCTCCCCTCCATGTTATCCAATGTCTCCATACACACACAGTCATTTTCCCTGAATCGCTCCGCATAGCGGTGAACTAGACGACTTTCTTCAACCTGACTATCTATGCAATTTTCATACTCATAATCCCTGGTGATCCCGCCATGGTGGTCCTTGTTCAGGCACTTCCTGTTGTAGGGTGACAACTAGGGTGACCACGTTTCCAAACTGCCATTCAGGGACACCCCCTCCTTCCCCCAAAAAAATGCTTTTTAATACTTTTTCTTGTTGCCAATTTTAAAGGCTTGTATGCAAGTAATTGGCCATAATATGGGTATGGGGGGGGGGGGGGGGGCTGGGTACTGCCTTAGGGGACATTTATCAATGCAAATGTTTTTAAAAATGATAGTTTTTTTTCAGGAGATTATATTTATGCAACAATAAAAATGAACAATTCCTCTAAATCTAGTGCCTGGGGGGTCCCCTTAGTCTGCCTGTAAAGTGACGCATGTGTACCATGTATAGAACATGCTGCAGCAAAAATGAAATTTCGTAAGAAAAAAAACGAGTCAAATCATGGGCGTCCGCTAATTTTTTTTCAGGGGGGGGGGGCGCTTTGGCAGCGGCTATACACAGTCACATTTAACCCTTTCTTCAAACACTAGCGGGGGTTAACAGCGCCCCGCTAGCGGCCAAATAGTGCAATTGCCCCCCCCTGCCCTATGGAGCAGATGCCCATGAGTCAAATCACATTTCAGTTGAATTGTGGTTGCAATTGCCGGCACCCGACTATTGAAAAAAAAAAACGTAGAGGGGTCCCCGCCCAAGTCCATACCAGACCCTTCGGGCTCTGCAAACTCCACCCCAAAGCACCACCATCTTACGGTGGCCGGTGGTTGTGGTGGCATGAAGGCAGGGGGGTTATCAGAATCTGGACCCAAAGGGTCTGGAATGGACTAGGGGAGGTGGAGCCAACGCCGTTTTTTTTTTTTTTTTTTACTTTTTTTTATTGGCATCTTTTTTATTATTATTATTCAGCTGTCAGCTGTCAGTGGAGAAACCCATTGACAGCTGATGACTCATCAGTTGTTAAGGATGCCGCCTTCCCAGCCCCGCTCCTTAACCACTTAAGGACCGCCTCCTGCACATTTACGTCGGCAGAATGGCACGGCTGGGCACAGGCACGTACCTGTACGTCCCCTTTAAGTGCCCAGCCATAGGTCGCGCGCGTGCCATGGGTCGAAGCTCCGTGGCCGCGGGACCCGTGGACCCGATCGCCACCAGTGTCCCGCGATCGGTCACGGGAGCTAAAGAACGGGGAGAGGTGAGTGTAAACACAGCTTCCCCATTCTTCACAGTGGCAGTGTCAGTGATCGTCTGTTCCCTGATATAGGGAAAGGCGATCAGTGACGTCACACGTCCAGCCCCGCCCCCTACAGTTAGAAACACATATGAGGTCACACATAACCCCTTCAGCGCCCCCTAGTGGTTAACTCCTAAACTGCAATTGTCATTTTCACAGTAATCAGTGCATTTTTATAGCACTTTTTGCTGTGAAAATGACAATGGTCCCAAAAATGTGTCAAACTTGTCTGATGTGTCCGCCATAATGTCACAGTCAAGAAAAAAATCGCTGATCGCCGCCATTAGTAGTAAAAAAAAAATCTTAATTAATTTAAAATGCCATAAAACTATCCCCTATTTTGTAAACGCTATAAATTTTGCGCAAACCAATCGTTAAACGCTTATTGCGATTTTTTTTTACCAAAAATATGTAGAACAATACGTATCGGCCTAAACTGAGGAAAAATATGTTTTTTTATATCTTTTTTGGGGATATTTATTATAGCAAAAAGTAAACAAATATTTATTTATTTTCAAAATTGTCGCTCTATTTTTGTTTATAGCGCAAAAAATAAAAACCGCAGAGGTGATCAAATACCACCAAATGAAAGCTCTATTTGTGGGAAAAAATGGACGCCAATTTTGTTTAGGAGCCACGTCGCACGACTGCGCAATTGTCAGTTAAAGCGACGCAGTGCCGAATTGCAAAAACTGGCCAGGTCCTTTACCTGCATAATGGTCCGGTGTAGTAAAAAATCTTCGGACCTATGTAGATATCGGACCACGTCACTTCCGGTGCTCGTACGTCAGGAGCACAGCTGATCCACGGCGGGTCCACGGCGCATGCGCAGATGCTTTTTCTTAGGTCCGTGAATATCCTAGACTGGGGTAGGCGGGCAGAGGCGGATCAAGGTAAAATCAGATACTCAGGTGGGCAGGCGGAGGCAGAGCAAGAGTCCTGAGGTCGAGAAAAAATCTAAAAATATAGAGCCGCCCCGCCCCGGTAGGCGGGCAGAGGCGGAATCAACAAAAAATCAACCCAGAGTGATTTATGTGCCACCGTACAATACACAACCTAGTATACTGTATTAAATCATCACTTCCACAGTAAAGTGACAACCCATTATGGTTACAGTGCCACCTCTGGTCTGCCATCATGAGAGTATGTGGGCATTAGACTGTAATGCCATCCCAGAATGATGTATGAACATCCTATAATCTAGATTCCTATTATGCCATAGTAATATCATTTTTCAGGATAAAGTTATAAAAGTATCATATGATCGGTGGGGGGTTCTGCCGATCTCATGATTGAAAATCTTGTATTGATGAGCTGTGATGAACTACAAGTTCCAGCATGTCTCTCTATACTCAGGGCTTCCTGGTATTTGTAGTTCCTTCAGATTGGTGTCTATTGGTGAACTGTTCTCTCCCTTTTTCAGAATAAAGGTATAAAAGTATCATTATATGATCGGTGGGGGGCGGCGTTTCTGCCGATCTCACGATTGAAAATCTTGTAATGATGAACTACAAGTCCCAGCATGTCTCTCTATACTCTTATCAGGGATTCCAGCTACTTGTGCCCATCATACGCAGCCAGTGTGCCCATCATACGCAGCCAGTGTGCCCACCATATGCAGCTACTTGTGCCCATCATACGCAGCCAGTGTGCCCACCATATGTAGCCACTTGTGCCCGTCATACGCATCCAGTGTGCCCACCATATGCAGTCACTTGTGCCCATCATACGCAGCCAGTGTGCCCACCATATGCAGTCACTTGTGCCCATCATACGCAGCCAGTGTGCCCACCATATGCAGCTACTTGTGCCCATCATACGCAGCCATTGTGCCCACTATTTGCAGCCACTTGTGCCCATCATACGCAGCCAGTGTGCCCACCATATGCAGTCACTTGTGCCCATCATACGCAGCCAGTGTGCCCACCATATGCAGCTACTTGTGCCCATCATACGCAGCCATTGTGCCCACTATTTGCAGCCACTTGTGCCCATCATATGCAGCCAGTGTGCCCACCATATGCAGCTACTTGTGCCCATCATACGCAGCCAGTGTGCCCACCATATGTAGCCACTTGTGCACGTCATACGCATCCAGTGTGCCCACCATATGCAGTCACTTGTGCCCATCATACGCAGCCAGTGTGCCCACCATATGCAGTCACTTGTGCCCATCATACGCAGCCAGTGTGCCCACCATATGCAGCTACTTGTGCCCATCATACGCAGCCATTGTGCCCACTATTTGCAGCCACTTGTGCCCATCATACGCAGCCAGTGTGCCCACCATATGCAGCTACTTGTGCCCATCATACGCAGCCAGTGTGCCCACCATATGCAGCTACTTGTGCCCATCATACGCAGCCAGTGTGCCCACCATATGTAGCCACTTGTGCCCGTCATACGCATCCAGTGTGCCCACCATATGCAGTCACTTGTGCCCATCATACGCAGCCAGTGTGCCCACCATATGCAGTCACTTGTGCCCATCATACGCAGCCAGTGTGCCCACCATATGCAGCTACTTGTGCCCATCATACGCAGCCATTGTGCCCACTATTTGCAGCCATTTGTGCCCATCATACGCAGCCAGTGTGCCCACCATATGCAGTCACTTGTGCCCATCATACGCAGCCAGTGTGCCCACCATATGCAGCTATTTGTGCCCATCATACGCAGCCATTGTGCCCACTATTTGCAGCCACTTGTGCCCATCATACGCAGCCAGTGTGCCCACCATATGCAGCTACTTGTGCCCATCATACGCAGCCAGTGTGCCCACCATATGTAGCCACTTGTGCACGTCATACGCATCCAGTGTGCCCACCATATGCAGTCACTTGTGCCCATCATACGCAGCCAGTGTGCCCACCATATGCAGTCACTTCTGCCCATCATATGCAGCCAGTGTGCCCACCATATGCAGCTACTTGTGCCCATCATATGCAGCCATTGTGCCCACTATTTGCAGCCACTTGTGCCCATCATACGCAGCCAGTGTGCCCACCATATGCAGTCACTTGTGCCTATCATACGCAGCCAGTGTGCCCACCATATGCAGTCACTTGTGCCCATCATATGCAGCCAGTGTGCCCACCATATGCAGCTACTTGTGCCCATCATACGCAGCCATTGTGCCCACTATTTGCAGCCACTTGTGCCCGTCATACCCAGCCAGTGTGCCCACTATTTGCAGCCACTTGTGCCCATCATACGCAGCAATTGTGCCCACCATATGCAGTGACTTGTGCCCGTCATACACAGCCAGTGTGCCCACTATTTGCAGCCACTTGTGCCCGTCATACGCAGCAGTTGTGCCCTCCATATGCAGTCACTTGTACCCGTCATACGCGGCACTTCCTTCTTCTTCTGTAGCGGCGGCTGTGGCTCCTGTGTCCGCTCGGCTTCTCAGGCTTCCTCCGCCATGTCTTCTTTTCCGCCAAAGCGTTAGGCATCCAATAGGATCGCCTAAAGCTTTGGCCAATCGGAAGACAGGTTTTACTGACCTGCCTGCTGATTGGCAAGGAGGAACTTTAGTGTGAAAATAGCCTCTGGCTCTTATCACGTGCTTCAAAATACACACCCGTCTATTCCCGCCATAGTATTTCATGTGTCCGGTGTCCTGAAAGGGGCCAGGCACATGAATAGGGAGGGCGGCAGAGGTGACGGGGGCGGTGCCCATGCATTGTGGGCCCACCATGCAACCATGCAGGGGCCACCACTGGTCTTTGATCTCTGTCAAGTGCTGGGGTCTGGATCGCCTCTGCTGCTTTTCCTCCAATCGGGCAAAAAAAGCTGAGTGCGAGTTTACCTATAGCCCTCACACTGGAGACTTGTACACCATCATCATGGCATCCCAGGACGGTGGGTATCAGGTCACTGGAGGGCAGAGCGCATGTGTGTCCCGCTTTGGGGTCACTGGTGGCTTAGGGAGAAGGAGAGGGCCCCTGGGTGGACGTGGGAGAAGGAGAGGGCACCTGGGTGTTTGGAGGAGAGGGCCCCTGGGTGTCCGTGGGAGAAGAAGAGGGCACCTGGGTGTTTGGAGGAGGAGAGGGCCCCTGGGTGGCCATTTAGTGAAGAAGAGGGCCCCTGGGTGGCCGGGGGAGAAGGAGAGAGAACCTGGGTGGTTGGCAGAGAAGGAGTGGGCCCCTGGCTGTTTGCAGTAGAAGGAGATGGGCCCCAGTGTTGGCCAAAATTGGAAGAGCTGATCCTTGGGTGGGTGGTGCCACCGTTCTCCCCTTAGGATGGGGACAGACACCCTTCTCTCCCCCCGGAGGACGAGGACACCATTCTCTCCCCCGGAGGACGAGGACACCATTCTCTCCCCCGGAGGACGGGGACACCATTCTCTCCCCCGGAGGACGGGGACACTGTTCTCTGTGCACTCTGATGTAAAGGGGGAACTCTGTGGACTCTGATGTAAAGGGGGAACTCTGTGGACTCTGATGTAAAAGGGGGAACTCTGTGGACTCTGATGTAAAAGGGGGAACTCTGTGGACTCTGATGTAAAAGGGGTAACTCTGTGGACTCTGATGTAAACGGGTAACTCTGTGGACTCTGATGTAAACGGTTAACTCTGTGGACTCTGATGTAAAAGGGGTAACTCCGTGGACTCTGATGTAAAGGGATAACTCTGTGGACTATGATGTAAAGGGGTAACTCCGTGGACTCTGATGTAAAGGGGTAACTCCGTGGACTCTGATGTAAAGGGGTAACTCTGTGGACTCTGATGTAAAGGGGTAACTCTGTGGACTCTGCTGTAAAGGGTAACTCTGTGGACTCTGATGTAAAGGGGTAACTCTGTGGACTCTGATGTAAAGGGGTAACTCCGTGGACTCTGATGTAAAGGGGTAACTCTGTGGACTCTGATGTAAATGGGTAACTCTGTGGACTCTGATGTAAACAAGTAACTCTGTGGACTCTGATGTAAAGGGGTAACTCTGTGGACTCTGATGTAAAAGGGTAACTCTGTGGACTCTGATGTAAAAGGGTAACTCTGTGGACTCTGATGTAAAGGGGGACTCTTGTGATTAACTTCATATGATTAGAAATATTATTTAATAGAAACATCTATGCCTGCCTAGTTTATACTAGGAAAACAAAATTGCTGTGCAACGCTGAAGTGTTGGGGTTTGGCCTGAAGAAAAGGTGGCAACCCTACACGTGGCCCAAGAAAATGTATGCCCAGGGTCCAATCAATAATAAAGACAGCCCTGGGTGAGGTGCAGGATAGTTGTGTAAATCAAGTGTTAGCTTTGCAGGGGGGGCCACCATACCCAGGAACCCCCCTTGTGATGCCACTGACTGACTGTGTCAGTGCTTGTACTCAGCCGCAGCTTCCCCAGTCTTCCCCGTATCCCTCACTTTGCAGCTCTGTAATCATTACATCATTAATGTGGATGTAGAGCCAAATCTTTAGGAAAAGCCTTCTTCTGTTTGGAGATTTATTCTCCGTATTTGTCCCGTTGGCCAATGATACCGAAACTGATGTGAAAAAGACAATTTTACGCTCTCTTTAACCACTTCAGCCCCGGACCATTTTGTTGCTAAATGACCGGGCCACTTTTTGCGATTCGGCACTGCTTCGCTTTAACTGACAATTGTGCAGTCGTGCGACGTGGCGCCCAAACAAAATTGATGTCCTTTTTTTCCCCACAAATAGAGCTTTCTTTTGGTGGTATTTGATCACCTCTGCGGTTTTTATTTTTTACACTATAAACAAAAATAGAGCGACAATTTTGAAAAAAATGCAATAGTTTTTACTTTTTTGCGATAATAAATGTCCCCAAAAAGATATATAAAAACTTTATTTTTCCCCCTCAGTTTAGGCCGATACGTATTCTTCTACATATTTTTGGTAAAAAAAATCGCAATAAGCGTTTATTGATCGGTTTGTGCAAAAGTTATAGCGTCTACAAAATAGGGGATAGTTTTATACCATTTTTTAATTAATATTTTTTTTTTATTTTGCTAGTAATGGCTGCGATTTTTATCGCGGACACATCGGACACTTTTGATACATTTTTAGGAAATTTTTATTTTTACAGCGATCAGTGCTATAAAAATGCACTGGTTACTGTGAAAATGGCACTGGCAGTGAAGGGGTTAACCACTAGGTGGCGCTGTAGTGCTTAAGTGTTCCCTAAGGCGTGATTCTTACTTTAGGGGGCGTGGCTTGCTGTGACACGTCACTGATCGTCTTCCCGATGACAGGGAACGCGATCAGTGACAGTGTCACTAGGCAGAATGGGGAGATGTTGTGTTTACACTAACATCTCCCTGTTCTATGTCTCCGTGAGACGATCGCGGGTATGCCCGCGGGCGCGCTCACGGAGATCGCAGCGGGCGAGCGCCCACAACAACTGCTTCTTAAAGGGGCCGTATAGGTACGTCCTTTTGCCTGCCCGTGACCTGCCTACAAACAATCGTTTTTTTTCGTTAGGTATCCATCGGTAATTTTAACCACTTAAAGCGGTGGTTCACCCTGCTGAACAACATTTCAGCATAAAATTCGGCATCGTAGCGCGAGCTACAGTATGCCGGTCTTACATTTTTTAACCCCGTACTCACTGTAGACGATTCCGTCTGCCGCGGGGAATGGGCGTTCCTAGCAAGAGGGAGGGTGATTGACGGCCGACTCTGGCACGTCACGCTCCCCGAAGACAGCCGGAGTAGGTCTCGGCTCTTCACGGCGCCTGCGCACAGGCTATGCGAAGGCGCCGTGAAGAGCCAAGCCTATTTCGGCTATTTCCGGAGAAGCGTGACGCGCCAGAGCCGGCCGTCAATCACTTTCCGTCTGGATTGGAACGCCCATTCCCCGAGGGCAGACGGAATATTCTAGGTCGGATTAAACAGTGAGTACGGGGATAAAAAATGTAAGACCGGCATACTGTAGCTCGCGCTACGATGCCGAATTTTATGATAGAATAAAAAAAAAAAAAAAATATTTTATTCTAGGGTGAACCCCCGCTTTAAGGACCGCTTCCTGCAGATATACGTGGGCAGAATGGCACGGCTAGGCACAAGCACGTACCTGTACGTCCTCTTTGAGTGCCCAGCCGTGGGTCGCGGGCGCTTGGTCCGAAGCTCCGTGACCGGGGCCACGGGTCCCGTGGACCTGATCGCCGCTGGAGTCCCGCGATTGGTCCCCGGAGCTGAAGAACGGGGAGAGCCGTGTGTAAACACACCTTCCCCGTTCTTCACTGTGGCGCCGTCATTGATCGTGTGTTCCCTGATATAGGGAAACACGATCAATGAAGTCACACGTCCAGCCCCGCCCCCTACAGTTAGAAACACACATGAGGTCACACTTAACCCCTTCAGCGACCCCTAGTGGTTAACTCCCAAACTACAATTGCCATTTTCACAGTAATCAGTGCATTTTTAATACATTTTTTGCTGTGAAAATTACAATGGTCCCAAAAATATGTCAAAATTGTCCGATGTGGGGGGCGTGGCCTGGACATGGCTGAGTGAGGATGTGAGATAGCAGAGCTCCCGGCCTGAAACCCTCTTTTACCGGCCAAAACGCCTTAAAAACTCGGCATGCAATCACAGAAGAAAAGCGGACCTAAACCCACTACTCGCGTGACCCGTTCTGGAGCAGCTACGGGGGATCTACATACTTTTTTCCAGCCCAGACCGCAGAAATCAACCGGGGCGGGAGCGGCAACACCACGAGGCGCACAGGCTGAATCGCAGGAGAACTTGGAGCCGGAGCTCTGGACCTTTCAGCCTGAAGACCCGGAGCAACCCACCGTGTCGCCGACGCCCACGGAAGCCTCCGAACACTACATGGCATCCCCGGCCTACTCTCCGGGAGGCCAGCCGCCGGAACAGGACATACGGGCCCTACTACAGGCCTTGCCTACGCGGTCGGACATAGAGGCCCTGATCCTGCGCCTAGAGGAGACACACAGACGTGACTTCCAAGAGGTCCGAGCGGAGGTCTCCACCCTGACAGACAGAGTGTCGACGGGAGAGACATCGCTGGCGGAGCTGGAGCGGAGGGTGTCGGGCCTAGAACAGGCTAGAGACCAGCACCGGGATACGGCGATCGCACTGCAGCTCCACCTGGAGGACGTGGAGGACAGGAGCCGCCGCAATAACGTGAGGATCCGCGGAATACCGGAGGAGGTGGGAGCGGAGGCACTAGATGGAAGACTACAGGGCCTGTTCCGGGAGATCTTGGGAGAACCGGCGGAAGAGGTGGAGATAGACCGGGCGCACAGGGCACTAGGCCCGAGGAACCCGGACCAGGATAGGCCCCGTGACGTGGTATGTAGACTGCTGCGGTACGCACAGAAGGAACGCATCCTTCGTCTGGCCTGGGAACACGGCGCAATTGAGGTGGAAGGAGCCCAAGTCAAAATATTACCGGACCTGTCCAGGGCGACACTACGACGCAGGGCAATGTTAAAGCCCGTGCTGGAGTTGGCCAAGGAGCACGGACACACTTACAGATGGGGGTATCCCCTTTCAGTGACCTTCCGTAAAGAGGGCCGAGCCTACACCCTGCAGACGCCGGCGGACCTACCCGGTCTATTCAGTTCCTGGGAACGGAACGAGTACCGGTACCTGACTGGCTCCAAATTCTACCTAGACAGATCGGAAGATCGGGCCCCTCCAATGCTGGAGCTCCGTACCCACCACGCCAGCAACGACAGGGTAGGGGGAGACGGAGAGCCCCTTCTGGAGGAGGACTACAAGGTTAAACCGTGAGTAGGCCCTGGGCCGCAGCTGATCACCTGAAATGTGCTCAACCCCCCCCTGACGTTATGACATTATGCCAAAGTTTGGAGAAGATCCTCCACAGTTGAGTTGGCGACCCTGTCCCTGCTCCTTGTGGGCCCCCCCTGCTCGGGATCTCGCCACGAGTACCAGGAGTAAGTCGGGGGGAGATTACAGGAGCAGACCCATCCCCCTGTTATGGCCCGGCAACACCTTCCCGTCCCCAGGAATATGGGAAGGGAGATGGAAATTGGGTTAAACCACACTGTCCAGACCACCCCAGCGGAACAGGGCCACTGATACGAGAATCGGGACAAGGAACCTTCCAAATCCTTAGCATACACTCTCAGGGAGCCTGTTCTGGCTTGTACACTCTGCCGGAAGCTTGCCCATTCTGGAGGAATCGCCGTGCCGCGATGTGCGGATCTTGACTGGGATGGCCCGAGAGGGGTGGGGGTGGGGGATGGATACCTATGTTGCCCCTAATTAGCCAGGAATGCAGGACGTTGTGTCAGGAGCTGGGGATGGTTGGCACCACGGTACACCCCACACCGCCGGGGGGCTCCCCGGTGGTCCTGGGTGAGGTCTGAACTCCCGCCGAGCCCCGGAGGCTGAGAGTCCCCTAGACGACACCTGGGGGAACCTGTTTGGTGACTTGCTGGGGGACAACACTGAGACGAAGCAACCTAAAGCAGGAAACAGAGACGGAATGTTTAGCTCTGATGGTTGGTCGGGAGGTGGGGGGCTCGAGGGGAGAGGGGGATGGGATATACACACCAAGGTAAATAGGGGGTGGATGGGCGGTGAGACGGCTCTATGATTAATGTGGCCCTGGATGCTGAACTAAATACGGAGGAAGGCTGATGCCTCCAGATATAAAGGAGATAATGCTACTGTTACATGGTTAACTGCATAATAAGTTTATTACAAGATAAAAGTAGTTATGTCTAGATAGACCATTCTCGCAATGTTTCTGCTGACTGACATGTTGAATACGATTGTTTTGCCTTGCATTGTTACCGACTGTTGGCCGGGGGGAGGGAGACGGGGTCCGGGGGCTCGCTCCACTGTGCCTGTCTACCTACCTACCCACTTAGGCCCACACTCGAACTCCAGCCAACGGCTGGCGAGTGTTATAGCCGTTTAGGCTACTTTAGATTCTCTTTTTCTTGCCGCACACTCTTGTGCTGGCCTCCTAACTCAAACCTCTATCTTACACTATTCTTTTTCCTTGCAGACTC
>NW_024404788.1:0-29391 GCF_905171775.1 Rana temporaria
ACTCCCCCCCCCCCCCCCGCCCCCCCCCCCCCCCCCCCGCGAGTACCCCCCCCCCCCCGATACCGAGCATCTGCAGGAGTACTCCCCCACCCCAATACTGAGCATCCGCAGGAGTACTCTCCCCCCCCCCGATACCGAGCATCCGCAGGAGTACTCTCCCCCCCCCGATACCGAGCATCCGCAGGAGTACTCTCCCCCCCCCCCCGATACAGAGCATCTGCAGGAGTACTGCCCCTCCCCGATACCGAGCATCTGCAGGAGTACTCCCCCCCCCCCCCGATACCGAGCATCTGCAGGAGTACTCCCCCCCCCCCCCCGATACCGAGCATCTGCAGGAGTACTCCCCCCCCCCCCCCCCGATACCGAGCATCTGCAGGAGTACTCCCCCCCCCCCCCCGATACCGAGCATCTGCAGGAGTACTATACCCCCCTTTATGCTGAGATTCGATCCCATACAACATGAATGGGCCCAAATCGCACGCTGCCAAGAATCGCATGCAAAGTGAATAGGAATACGGGGGGGCGGGACAAGGGGGTGGGCAGGAGGGTCGGCTGCCCTGGGCACTGTGGTATCATGTTTGCTGCGGGTGGGGGGGGCTCCACAAGGAAATTGGGGGGGGGGGGTGATTTGGTCCACGGCATGAAGTATTGTTCTAGGAGGGAACATTTGTGGGGGGGGGTGCTAAGAGTGGCGATTTAGGGGGATTGGTGTTGGGAGGGGGTATGAGGGATCCCCTGCCGGAATCACATGCAGCGCTTCTGTTAAAGCGGAGCTCCACCCAAAAGGGGACGCGTCGCTTGTTCGCAAACTCCTCCCCCTCCACATATGGCACTTTTTTTTTTAGGAGGGGGGGGGGGGGGGAGTAAGATCACAACATTTCTGGCCCCTCCTCTTTCCCCTACTGACTTCTGGAGCACACACAGATGTCCCAGAAGATGGCGGGACCATTCAGAAAGCGCAGCGCAACTCGCGCATGTGCAGTAGGAAACCTTCAGGCTTCCCAATAATCCGGGCGCCTGCTACCAAAGGCAAACTGACAAATCGTCTCGGAGGGGGAGGGGTCAGGCAAGTGTCCTGGTATTAAGTCAGCAGCTGCAGGATTTGTTCTGGATTTTTTTTTTTTTTTTTTTTTTTTTACCAAAAATATATAGAAGAATATTTAATCGGCCAAAACTCTCAAAATAAATTTTGTGTTTTTTAAAAATATTTTTGGGGATATTTATTATAGCAAAAAGTAAAAAATACCTCTTTTTTTTCCAAAATTGACACTTTTTTTTTTTATCAAAAATAGAGCGACAATTTTGAAAAAAATATATTTTTTACTGTTTGCTATAATAAATATCCCCAAAAATATTTTTAAAAAATGTCTTCATGACTTTAGGCCGATAAATATTCTTCTACGTATTTTTGGTAAAAAAAAAAAAAAAGAAAATCGCAGCTCGCCGCTAATTACTATTAATTTTTTTTTATAAAAAGGTCTACAAAACAGGGGTAGTTTTATGGCGCTATAACTTTTGCGCAAACCAATCAATAAACGTTTATTGAGAAAAAAAATAAAATCCCGATAATATGTAGAAGAATACGTATCGGACTAAACTGAGGAAAAAAATAAAAATTATATATTTTTTGGGGATATTTATTATAGAAAAAAGTAAAAAATATCTTTTTTTTCTATTCAAAATTGTCGCTCTATTTTTATTTATAGCGCAAAAAATAAAAACCGCAGGAGGTGATCAAATACCACCAAAAGAAATCTCTATTTGTGGGAAAAAAAGGACGCCAGTTTTGTTCGGGAGTCACGTCGCACGACCGCGCAATTGTCAGTTAAAGCGACGCAGCGCCGAATTGCAAAAAGTGGCCTCTGGTCAGCCAAATGGTCCGGGGGCTGAAGTGGTTATATAAAATTTTGTTTTTATCTACTGACGCGTTTATTTTTGTGGCCGTCTCGGAGGGAATCCTTAGAGCCGGTGCACACAGTCATGTGACTCAGCCGCCTGGCAGGCCGCGGTCCGCTCTATTCGACGCAACCGTTCTACGCAAGTCGCTGCGACTTAGAGAAAGGTTCCCGGGCGACTTCCATTGACTTCAATACAGAAGTCCTTTTGCAAGTTGCCTCTCAAGTCGCCCCCAAAGTCGCGCCACCCCCTGTGGGTGAACCGGCTCTTACCTCTACGAGGAGCGGCCGGGTCTGGGCACATCCTGCCGGGCCCCCCCCACATCCTGCCGGGTCCCCCCCCACATCCTGCCGGGTCCCCCCCACATCCTGCCGGGTCCCCCCCACATCCTGCCGGGTCCCCCCCACATCCTGCCGGGCCTGGGCACATCCTGCCGGGCCTGGGCACATCCTGCCGGGTCCCCCCCACATCCTGCCGGGTCCCCCCCACATCCTGCCGGGCCTGGGCACATTCTGCCGGGTCCCCCCCACATCCTGCCGGGTCCCCCCCACATCCTGACGGGTCCCCCCCACATCCTGCCGGGCCTGGGCACATTCTGCCGGGTCCCCCCCACATCCTGCCGGGCCTGGGCACATTCTGCCGGGTCCCCCCCACATCCTGCCGGGTCCCCCCCACATCCTGCCGGGTCCCCCCCACATCCTGCCGGGCCTGGGCACATCCTGCCAGGCCTGGGCACATCATGCCGGGTCCCCCCCACATCCTGCCGGGCCTGGGCACATCCTGCCGGGTCTGGGCACATCCTGCCGGGTCCCCCCCACATCCTGCCGGGCCTGGGCACATCCTGCCGGGTCCCCCCCACATCCTGCCAGGCCTGGGCACATCCTGCCGGGTCCCCCCCACATCCTGCCGGGCCTGGGCACATCCTGCCGGGTCCCCCCCACATCCTGCCGGGTCTGGGCACATCCTGCCAGGCCTGGGCACATCCTGCCGGGTCCCCCCCACATCCTGCCGGGCCTGGGCACATTCTGCCGGGTCCCCCCCCACATCCTGCCGGGTCTGGGCACATCCTGCCGGGTCCCCCCCACATCCTGCCGGTCCCCCCCACATCCTGCCGGGTCCCCCCCACATCCTGCCGGGTCCCCCCCACATCCTGCCGGGTCTGGGCACATCCTGCCGGGCCCCCCCCACATCCTGCCGGGCCTGGGCACATCCTGCCGGGTCCCCCCCACATCCTGCCGGTCCCCCCCACATCCTGCCGGGTCCCCCCCACATCCTGCTGGGTCTGGGCACATCCTGCCGGGTCCCCCCCACATCCTGCCGGGCCTGGGCACATCCTGCCGGGTCCCCCCCACATCCTGCCGGGTCCCCCCCACATCCTGCCGGGTCCCCCCCACATCCTGCCGGGCCTGGGCACATCCTGCCGGGTCCCCCCCACATCCTGCCGGGTCCCCCCCACATCCTGCCGGGTCTGGGCACATCCTGCCGGGTCCCCCCCACATCCGGCCGGGTCCCCCCCCACATTCGGCTTCCTCATGGACTTTGTTTCTTCATCTTTTATTATGATCTTTTTTTGTATATGGGTATGAACCTTGGTAGATGAGCGACTCTCCTGCGCGCCGGTTGGCGGATGGTACATACAAAGCGCCATTCCTCCGTCACTCACCATCTCGTAGGTCTGCATGGCGAGCTGCACTTTGTCGTCTCCGTATTCCTTGCACTTGCCGTACGCCTCCTGTACCTGGCGGAGGAGCTGCAGCTTCTCCTCGGAGCTCAGTGTGCGGGCGTTGCTCATATATTGGGAGGATAGCCGGTCTATTTGGCACTTCAAATCTGGAGAGGGGGAGGGGGGGACAAGAACGATCGGCCAGTCAGAGAGCACCGAGTTACATTGTTCATTTATATGTCATAAACTTCAGATTTTTTCTTCCCCCCCCCCCATAGGTCGGCGCTCCGCAGACTAAGGCCAAAGCCGCGGCCTCGCCTAAAAAAATCCAGCCCGCAGCTTGCCGCGATCCTGGAAAAAGGCCGTAAAAAGCGTCCGGCCACTTTCCCCAGGATCGCGGCGGACTAGGCCGAAGTCCTCGCCTAAAAAAAAAAAAATCAGCTCGTCACGATCCTGGGAAAAGGGCGCGAGGTCAGACGGAGCTTACAGCCTTTTCCCAGGATCGCGGCGAGCTGCGGGCAGGTTTTTTTTTAAGGCGAGGTCGCCAGCTTCGGCCTAGTCCACCGCGATCCTAGGAAAAGGCCGCAGACTAGGCCGAAGCCACGGCCGCACCTAAGAAAATCCTGCCCGCAGCTCGTCACGATCCTGGGAAAAGGCCGCGAGGCCGGACGTCGCTTGCGGCCTTTTCCCAGGATCGTGGCGGACTAGGTCTAAGCCGGGGGTCTCGCCTAAAAAAAATCCAGCCAGCAGCTTGCCGCGATCCTGGAAAAAGGCCGTGAGTGGCGTCCGGGTTCTTTCCCCAGGATTGTGGCAGACTAGGCCGAAGCCCTCGCCTAAAAAAATCCAGCTCCCGCAGCTCGTCACGATTCTGGGAAAAGGCCGCGAGGCCAAGGGCTTTTCCCAGGCGGGCAGGGTTTTTTTTTAGGCGAGGCCGCGGCTTCCGGCCTAGTCCGCTGCCTTTTCCCAGGATCGCGGCGAGCAGGGTTTTTTTTAGGCGAGGCCGCCGGCTTCGGCCTAGTCCCCGGCTTTTTCCCCGGATCGCGGCGCGCTGCGGGCGGGGTTTTTTAGGCGAGGTTGTGGCTTCGGCCTAGTCCGCGGCCTTTTCCCAGGATCGCGGCGAGCTGCAGGCAGGATTTTTTTAGGCGAGGTCCCCCAGCTTCGGCCTAGTCCGCCGCAATCCTAGGAAAAGGTCGTGGACTAGGCTGAAGCCGCGCCTAAAAAATCCTGCCCGCAGTGATTCTGGGAAAAGGCAGGATTTTTTAAGCGAGGCCACGGCTTCGGCCTAGTCGCTACAATTCTGCCCCCTCCTCCCCCCCAAAAAATTGGCGATTTAAAAAATAAATAAATAAATAAATAAATAAATAAATAAACTCAATTCCTGATTCAAATCAAGTTTTATTTTTTCCCTGATGGACACCGCGCCGGTCCTAGGTTTTTAGTCGAGGCCGCGGCTTTGGCCTAGTCCGCCGCGATCTAGGGAAAATCCTGCCCGCAGCTCAGCGCGACGTCAATTTTGTGTCGCACAACCGCGCAATTGTAAGTTAAAACGATGCAGTGCCGAATCGCAAAAAGTGGCCCCGGTCATTGGGCAGCCAAATGGTCCGGGCTGAAGTGGTAAAAAAAAAAAAAAAAAAAAAAAAAAAAAAGTGTCCCCCATGCCTACGCGCTCACGCGCATTCGTAACTCACGCCTGTATCTGTAAATATTCAAAACCACACATGTGAGGAATCGCTACAAATCGCTAGACCGACACAGCAGCACCTCGGATTACGAGGATAATCCGCTCCAGGAGAATGCTTGTAATCCAAAGCACTTGTATATCAAAGCGAGTTTCCCCATAGAAGTCAATGGAAACTCAGATAATCTGTTCCAGTGGCACTGCTAGTGTATTCAGTACCACATGTGGCCAGAGGTGTGGGGGGGTGCCAGAGACATTCGAAAACACTTGGATGCACTCGGAGAGGCTCGGAGACACTAGGGAACGGAGTGTTTCTGAAGGTCAAAGTGTCACCGGCTCCCCCCCACACCTCTGGCCAAGTGCGGTACTGCACACCCCAGAGGCTTGACTCCAAACGCTCGCAATCCGAGTCATCATTAAAAATAAAATAACAGCTTGTGTTGCGAAACTCTTGTGAACCGCGTTACTCGCAATCCGAGACATTACTGTAATTCTATCCCCAGATCTCCTCTGCAACGGCGTTTAAAGTGTCGCCTACCGCAATTAGGCGCCATTCCACGAGCGGGCGCAATTTGAAAAAGGGTGACATGTTGGGTATCTATCTACTCGGCGTAACGCCATCTTTTATATTTTACAAAAACAAAATCGGGAAAACTTTACTGTGTTTTTTCATAAAAGAGACTTCATGGATCTTTTACCCGATCCAGAAATAGTGATTTCTATAGTCCGTGACAGATTTTACTTTTTATTTTGGAAATGAATGTCTTGCAGGACCTCCGCCCTCTGGAATATGGAGAGCCGCGGACAGCTGGACATACAAGACAATGGCGGGATGATCGCTTCTTTGATGTGTTCCCGCGCATGCGCGCCCGACGCGTTTCACAGAGGATTCACATTCAGGTAATACGGGAAACACACATCGAATCTCCGCCTGCATCTATCCTCAGAGCAGCAGGAGAACCTCAACACTCACCTTCTGTCCTCTGATCCAAATCCCTCATCAGCTGGAAGTTCCTCTGCAGTTCAAAAGGCAAATTCTCTATACCTACAAAACAAGGAAAACTTTATTACTTCAACCAGCCAATCACCCCATACACCCCCCCCCCCCCCCCATACACATCACCCAGCCAATCCCCCCCCCACATCGACATAATACAGGAGATGGTCAGAGACTGCAGACATGATACAGGTGATGATCAGAGACTGCAGACATAGTAAAGGAGATGATCAGAGACTGCAGACATAGTACAGGAGATGATCAGAGACTGCAGACATAGTACAGGAGATGATCAGAGACTGCAGACATAGTACAGGAGATGATCAGAGACGACAGACATAATACAGGAGACGGTCAGAGACTGCAGACATGATACAGGAGATGATCAGAGACTGCAGACATGATACAGGAGATGGTCAGAGACTGCAGACATAATACAGGAGATGATCAGAGACGACAGACATAATACAGGAGACGGTCAGAGACTGCAGACATGATACAGGAGATGATCAGAGACTGCAGACATGATACAGGAGATGGTCAGAGACTGCAGACATAATACAGGAGATGATCAGAGACTGCAGACATAGTACAGGAGATGATCAGAGACTGCAGACATAATACAGGAGACGGTCAGAGACTGCAGACATGATACAGGAGATGATCAGAGACTGCAGACATAATACAGGAAATGATCAGAGACTGCAGACATAATACAGGAGATGATCAGAGACTGCAGACATGATACAGGAGATGGTCAGAGACTGCAGACATAGTACAGGAGATGATCAGAGACTGCAGACATGATACAGGAGATGGTCAGAGACTGCAGACATAGTACAGGAGATGATCAGAGACTGCAGACATAGTACAGGAGATGGTCAGAGACTGCAGACATAGTACAGGAGATGGTCAGAGACTGCAGACATGGTACAGGAGATGATCAGAGACTGCAGACATAGTACAGGAGATGATCAGAGACTGCAGACATAATACAGGAGATGATCAGAGACTGCAGACATGGTACAAGAGATGATCAGAGACTGCAGACATAATACAGGAGATGATCAGAGACTGCAGACATAATACAGGAGATGATCAGAGACTGCAGACATAGTACAGGAGATGATCAGAGACTGCAGACATAATACAGGAGATGATCAGAGACTGCAGACATAGTAAAGGAGATGATCAGAGACTGCAGACATAGTACAGGAGATGATCAGAGACTGCAGACATAGTACAGGAGATGATCAGAGACTGCAGACATAGTACAGGAGATGATCAGAGACTGCAGACATAGTACAGGAGATGATCAGAGACTGCAGACATAGTACAGGAGATGATCAGAGACTGCAGACATAATACAGGAGATGATCAGAGACTGCAGACATAATACAGGAGATGATCAGAGACTGCAGACATAGTACAGGAGATGATCAGAGACTGCAGACATAATACAGGAGATGATCAGAGACTGCAGACATAGTAAAGGAGATGATCAGAGACTGCAGACATAGTACAGGAGATGATCAGAGACTGCAGACATAGTACAGGAGATGATCAGAGACTGCAGACATAATACAGGAGATGATCAGAGACTGCAGACATGATACAGGAGATGATCAGAGACTGCAGACATAATACAGGAGATGGTCAGAGACTGCAGACATGGTACAGGAGATGATCAGAGACTGCAGACATAATACAGGAGATGATCAGAGACTGCAGACATAATACAGGAGATGATCAGAGACTGCAGACATAGTACAGGAGATGATCAGAGACTGCAGACATAATACAGGAGATGATCAGAGACTGCAGACATAGTACAGGAGATGGTCAGAGACTGCAGACATAGTACAGGAGATGATCAGAGACTGCAGACATAGTACAGGAGATGATCAGAGACTGCAGACATAATACAGGAGATGATCAGAGACTGCAGACATAGTACAGGAGATGGTCAGAGACTGCAGACATAGTACAGAAGATGATCAGAGACTGCAGACATAATACAGGAGATGATCAGAGACTGCAGACATAGTACAGGAGATGGTCAGAGACTGCAGACATAGTACAGAAGATGATCAGAGACTGCAGACATGATACAGGAGATGATCAGAGACTGCAGACATAATACAGAAGATGGTCAGAGACTGCAGACATGATACAGGAGATGATCAGAGACTGCAGACATGATACAGGAGATGATCAGAGACTGCAGACATAGTACAGGAGATGGTCAGAGACTGCAGACATAGTACAGGAGATGGTCAGAGACTGCAGACACAGTACAGGAGATGATCAGAGACTGCAGACACAGTACAGGAGATGATCAGAGACTGCAGACATAATACAGGAGATGATCAGAGACTGCAGACACAGTACAGGAGATGATCAGAGACTGCAGACATAGTACAGGAGATGATCAGAGACTGCAGACATAATACAGGAGATGATCAGAGACTGCAGACATAATACAGGAGATGATCAGAGACTGCAGACATGATACAGGAGATGATCAGAGACTGCAGACATGATACAGGAGATGATCAGAGACTGCAGACATAGTACAGGAGATGATCAGAGACTGCAGACATGATACAGGAGATGATCAGAGACTGCAGACATAGTACAGGAGATGATCAGAGACTGCAGACATGGTACAGGAGATGATCAGAGACTGCAGACATGGTACAGGAGATGATCAGAGACTGCAGACATAATACAGGAGATGATCAGAGACTGCAGACATAGTACAGGAGATGATCAGAGACTGCAGACATGGTACAGGAGATGATCAGAGACTGCAGACATAATACAGGAGATGGTCAGAGACTGCAGACATAGTACAGGAGATGATCAGAGACTGCAGACATAGTACAGGAGATGATCAGAGACTGCAGACATAATACAGGAGATGGTCAGAGACTGCAGACATAGTACAGGAGATGGTCAGAGACTGCAGACATGGTACAGGAGATGGTCAGAGACTGCAGACATAATACAGGAGATGATCAGAGAGTTGGGGGTGGAGTCTATCACACACTGACTCCACCCATTATCAGACCCTGAATCTCTCAGCACTGCCATCTACAGACAGTCAGCGGTCAAATTTTTTGTTACCAGTCATCCAAACCCGAGTATGCTCTGCAGGACACACAGGAGGGAGGAATGCTCTGCAGGACACAGGAATGCACACAAGAGGGGGAAGGGATGCTCTGCGGGACACACAAGAGGGGGAAGGGATGCTCTGCGGGACACACAAGAGGGGGAAGGGATGCTCTGCGGGACACACAAGAAGAAGGGATGCTCTGCGGGACACACAAGAGGGAGGGATGCTCTGCAGGACACACAAGAGGGAGGGATGCTCTGCGGGACACACAAGAGGGAGGGATGCTCTGCGGGACACACAAGAGGGAGGGATGCTCTGCAGGACACAGGAAGGAGGAATGCTCTGCAGGACACAGGAAGGAGGAATGCTCTGCAGGACACAGGAAGGAGGAATGCTCTGCAGGACACAGGAAGGAGGAATGCTCTGCAGGACACAGGAAGGAGGAATGCTCTGCAGGACACAGGAAGGAGGAATGCTCTGCAGGACACAGGAGGGAGGAATGCTCTGCAGGACACAGGAGGGAGGAATACTCTGCAGGACACACAGGAGGGAGGAATACTCTGCAGGACACACAGGAGGGAGGAATGCTCTGCAGGACACAGGAGGGAGGAGGAATGCTCTGCAGGACACACAGGAGGGAGGAGGAATGCTCTGCAGGACACACAGGAGGGAGGAGGAATGCTCTGCAGGACACACAGGAGGGAGGAATACTCTGCAGGACACACAGGAGGGAGGAATACTCTGCAGGACACACAGGAGGGAGGAATACTCTGCAGGACACACAGGAGGGAGGAGGAATACTCTGCAGGACACAGGAGGGAGGAGGAATACTCTGCAGGACACAGGAGGGAGGAATACTCTGCAGGACACACAGGAGGGAGGAATACTCTGCAGGACACACAGGAGGGAGGAGGAATACTCTGCAGGACACAGGAGGGAGGAATACTCTGCAGGACACACAGGAGGGAGGAGGAATGCTCTGCAGGACACACAGGAGGGAGGAGGAATGCTCTGCAGGACACACAGGAGGGAGGAGGAATGCTCTGCAGGACACAGGAGGGAGGAGGAATGCTCTGCAGGACACACAGGAGGGAGAAGGAATGCTCTGCAGGACACAGGAGGGAGGAATGCTCTGCAGGACACACAGGAGGGAGGAATGCTCTGCAGGACACAGAGGGGAGCGATGCTCTGCAGGACACAGGAAGGAGGAATTCTCTGCAGCACACAGGAAGGAGGAATGCTCTGCAGGACACAGGAAGGAGGAATGCTCTGCAGGACACAGGAAGGAGGAATGCTCTGCAGGACACAGGAAGGAGGAATGCTCTGCAGCACACAGGGGGAGGAATGTCCTGCAGGACACAGAGGGGAGCGATGCTCTGCAGGATAACCCCCCTCCCCCAGGCGCCCCTTACACTGACCCCCCGGTAGGTACACCGGGCGCCCCCGTCTCCCATCACTTACTGTCCAGATAATGCTCCAGGTACATGCCAGCCGCCATCTTGAGCGACAGAAGAGCGGCTTCCGCCCGGAGGACAAAGCGTCTCTATAGCGCCGTTCCCGCCGCCATCTTTGCTGAGACATTCGCCACCTTACCAGCACAGAGCGTTGTGTGAGGAGCCATCCGCTAGAGGCCCAACCCCCGGAGAAGATCCCAACCCCCCCAGCCGGAGGAGAGGCGCCATGATGTCGGAGCCTTTGCCTTTGTTTGGGGCAGAAATGGTCACAAAGCGACAATCTGAGGCGCCGAGAGACAGAAATCTCCCAAATAATTATATAATAAATCCCAGCCGTGTGTATTATATATTATAATCTGAGCTGCAATACTTACCTCCAATCCACATCTTCCCACCATCATACAAATCACTTCCTCTGAGCCCAGGTCCAGGGCTGCTGTTAGACATCACGGCCCCCCCTCCCCCTTCCCGGTCCGAAGTGATCGAATGACATCGATTGATCGGTCCTTTTCTCTGGAGTCTGTACGGGTGAATGAATAGGAAACGATCGGAGGCGTCCCGCTCATTCTCTAACGGAAACATAGGAAACCGTTTATTATGCTTTAGTGATGAATGGACACCGGAGTGATCCGTACCGATCGCTCACTGTGTTCTTTCAGGAAAGGAGTCAATAAATTACTTATTTACCGCCCTTCCCCCGCTCTCTATCCTGAAACATCTCCCTTTGTGCCCAAAGCCTCTGCCAGCGTGAGAGAAGGGAAGCCTGAGGCACTGCGGGGGCGGGACACAGAGGGGGCGAGTGTACTGGGGATGCACTGATAGGAGACACAGATGAGGAGGCACTGATGAGGCGGCACTGATAGGTGACACTGGTGAGGAGGCACTGATAGGTGACACTGGTGAGCAGTGTTGTTCATCTTCCTTTAAAAAAGTAATTCGTTACAATTACAAGTTAGGGTCCTTTCACACGGACGGACCGTTTCTGGGTCCGCTCCGTGTGTCCGCCAAAGCTCAGCGGGGATCTCCGCTGAGCTGTCGGAGGATAGGGTGGTCCCCGCACACTGTGCAGGGACCGTCCTGTCTCTGTTCCGCTCTCCCCTATGGGGGACCGGATGAATACGGACCGTGTGTCCGTCTTCATCCGATCCGTTCCCGCCGAACGGAAGAAAAATAGGGTTTCTTCCGTTCGCAAAAGCGGATCCCGGCGGACGCTAGCGGATGCTCCATCCGCTAACGGACGCGTTCCCATAGGGATTCATTACAAGTCCATTAACGGACTTGTAATGAACGGACGAACGGTCCGCTGGTGTGAAAGGGGCCTTACTTGTTCGAAAAGGTAAGTGACTTAGTGACTCAGTTACTTTATTAGCAAAGTAACTAGTTACTCGGAAAAGTAACTGAGATTTTTTTTTTATATTCTACAATGCAATTACGTTCTATAACATCTTTAGTACCAAAGATGTTTATATTAACTGATACTGATATTAACTGATAAACACTCTATACAGTATTTTAGAACATTTTGTACTGTGTACAATTATTAATATCATCATCACACTCCACCTTCCCAGCAACACTGTACAATATAGATTCAGTGTGCACTGCAGAAGTGTCACTCACACTGCACACTGAGGGCCTGATTCTCAAAGGCGTTACGACGGCGCAGCACCATTTGCGCCGTCGTAACTCCTCATCTGGCCCCGGGTATTTATGCGACTGATTCTTAGAACCAGTTACGCATAGATACCCATTAGATCTGACAGGCGTAAGGCTCTTACGCTGTCAGATCTTAAAAGCAATTTTTTTTTTCCCGCCGCTAGGTGTCGCATCGTCGTTTTCCCCGTCGTCTATGCAAATGAGGTAAGTACGCGAGATTCCCGAACATACGCGCGGTCGACGCTGAGAATTTACGTCGTTTCCGTAGCGTGCGCGACGCGTAAGGTTGCCCCTGCTATTATGAGGGGCAACCAATGTTAAGTATGGCCGTCGTTCCCGCGTCGAATTTAAAAAAAAATACGTCGTTTGCGTAAGACGTCCGTGAATGGCGCTGGACGCCATTTACGTAAACGTCTAAGCAAATGACGTTGGGGCGACGTCATTTAGCGCAATGCACGTCGGGTAATTTACCCGACGGAGCATGCGCAGTACGCTCGGTGCGGGAGCGCGCCCCATTTGAATTGGGCGGGCTTGCGCCAAGCGATTTAACGATACACCGCCGCAAGTTTACAGGTAAGTGTTCTGAGAATCAGGATGTAAACCTGTAAACCTGCGGCGGTGTAACGTAAATCACATACGTTACGCTGCCCAGGAGCAACGTAAATGTATGAGAATCTGGCCCTGAATCTATATTGTACAGTATTGCTGGGCAGGTGGAGTGTGATGATGCTGGGCCTGCCTGGGCATGTGGAGCGGTCCGGTGGAGTGTCCCGTCATCTGTCCCCCGGCCCCCCCACTCTCAATCCGATGCCGCTCGCCTTCGCCTCCTCACCTGCGCAGGGCCACGGCACACGGTCGGTCAGGGCACTGCTGGCACGGTGAGTGTCCCCGGAGTCCGGACCGTTGGTGGTGGAGTGGAGCCTCTGCGGCGGCCGGGGGACTGGGAGATGTCGCCATGTCGGCGGCTGAGGTGACGGTGGGGAGGTGAGCCAGACTCACTCCCTCCCGACCCATCACACTACACTGCTGCGGGCGAGACTTCAGGCGCGTGCATGCGCCAGCGTCACAACGTCGACACATGACCCAGAGCTGGCCTGTGACCCAATCACAGGCCAGCTCCATCCCGCCCTGCCCCTGACAGAGTGAGTCTGCCCGGACTGCCCCCCTGCGCGCTCCTAGTAACTCGGTAACCCTGCCAATGTAATGGCAACGGCGTTGCCGATGGGGTAATAGTAATCAGGTAGATTACTAGTTACCCCTTGAAGGCCAATCGTTACGTAACGGCTTTATTTAAACGCCGTTACTTACAACACTGCTGATGAGGAGGCACTGATAGGTGACACTGATGAGGAGGCACTGATAGGTGACACTGATGAGGAGGCACCGATAGGTGACACTGATGAGCACCGATAGGTGATACTGATGAGGAGGCACTGATAGGTGACACTGATGAGGAGGCACTGATAGGCGGTACTAATGAGGAGACACTGATAGGCGGTACTGATGAGGAGGCACTGATAGGCGGTACTGATGAGGAGACACTGATAGGTGACACTGATGAGGAGGCACTGATAGGTGATACTGATGAGGAGGCACTGATAGGTGACACTGATGAGGAGGCACTGATAGGCGGCACTGATGAGGAGACACTGATAGGTGACACTGATGAGGAGGCACTGATAGGTGACACTGATGAGGCGGCACTGACGAGGAGACACTGATAGGTGACACTGATGAGGAGGCACTGATAGGTGATACTGATGAGGAGGCACTGATAGGTGACACTGACGAGGAGGCACTGATAGGCGGCACTGACGAGGAGACACTGATAGGTGACACTGATGAGGAGGCACTGATAGGTGATACTGATGAGGAGGCACTGATAGGTGGTACTGATGAGGAGGCACTGATAGGTGACACTGATGAGGAGGCACTGATAGGTGGTACTGATGAGGAGGCACTGATAGGTGACACTGACGAGGAGGCACTGACGAGGAGGCACTGATAGGTGATACTGATGAGGAGGCACTGATAGATGGCACTGACTGATGGGGACTGATAGGTGGCTGGCACTTATGGGCACTGATTTCACTGACAGGTGGCTGGCACTTATGGGCAGGCACTGAAATGCAGCAATAAATGACATGAGGAAATGCTATGCTGCAGCGCCCATCTTGGCACACCCGGCACTCAGCATCAGTAAGTACCAGCAGACATCTTGTTACACCCAACCCCCGCACTACATGGGCAAAGTGTAACAAGATGACAGCGACCTCTCCGCCCATTGAGTGTCACTGATCGTCTGTTCCCTGTCATAGGGAACAACGATCAGTGACATGTCACAGTAAGCCACGCCCCCCACACAGTTAGAATCACTCCCTAGGACACACTTAACCCCTTCCTCGCCCCTGCAGGTTAACCCCTTCCCTGCCAGTGTCATTTATACGATAATCAGTGCATTATAAAAAAACATTATCTCCCCCGAGGACACCCTTCTTTCCCCAGAGGACGAGTACACCATTCTCTCCCCCGGAGGACACCATTCTCTCCCCCGGAGGACGAGGACACCATTCTCTCCCCCGGAGGACGAGGACACCATTCTCTCCCCCGGAGGACGAGTACACCATTCTCTCCCCCGGAGGACGAGTACACCATTCTCTCCCCCGGAGGACGAGGACACCCTTCTCTCCCCCGGAGGACGAGTACACCATTCTCTCCCCCGGAGGACGAGGACACCCTTCTCTCCCCCAGAGGACGAGTACACCATTCTCTCCCCCGGAGGACGAGTACACCATTCTCTCCCCCGGAGGACACCATTCTCTCCCCCGGAGGACACCATTCTCTCCCCCGGAGGACGAGGACACCATTCTCTCCCCCGGAGGACAAATACACCATTCTCTCCCCCGGAGGACGAGGACACCCTTCTCTCCCCCGGAGGACGAGTACACCATTCTCTCCCCCGGAGGACGAGGACACCCTTCTCTCCCCCAGAGGACGAGTACACCATTCTCTCCCCCGGAGGACGAGTACACCATTCTCTCCCCCGGAGGACGAGTACACCATTCTCTCCCCCGGAGGACGAGGACACCATTCTCTCCCCCGGAGGACGAGGACACCATTCTCTCCCCCGGAGGACGAGGACACCATTCTCTCCCCCCGGAGGACGGGGACACCATTCTCTCCCCCCGGAGGACGGGGACACCATTCTCTCCCCCGGAGGACGAGGACACCCTTCTCTCCCCCGGAGGACAAGGACACCCTTCTCTCCCCCGGAGGACAAGGACACCCTTCTCTCCCCCGGGGGACGAGGACACCATTCTCTCCCCCGGAGGACGAGGACACCCTTCTCTCCCCCAGAGGACGAGTACACCATTCTCTCCCCCGGAGGACGAGTACACCATTCTCTCCCCCGGAGGACGAGGACACCCTTCTCTCCCCCGGAGGACGAGTACACCATTCTCTCCCCCGGAGGACGAGGACACCCTTCTCTCCCCCAGAGGACGAGTACACCATTCTCTCCCCCGGAGGACGAGTACACCATTCTCTCCCCCGGAGGACGAGGACACCATTCTCTCCCCCGGAGGACGAGGACACCATTCTCTCCCCCGGAGGACGAGGACACCATTCTCTCCCCCCGGAGGACGGGGACACCATTCTCTCCCCCGGAGGACGGAGACACCATTCTCTCCCCCGGAGGACGAGGACACCCTTCTCTCCCCCGGGGGACGAGGACACCATTCTCTCCCCCAGAGGACGAGGACACCATTCTCTCCCCCGGAGGACGAGGACACCATTCTCTCCCCCGGAGGACGAGGACACCATTCTCTCCCCCCGGAGGACGGGGACACCATTCTCTCCCCCGGAGGACGGAGACACCATTCTCTCCCCCGGAGGACGAGGACACCCTTCTCTCCCCCCGGAGGACGAGGACACCCTTCTCTCCCCCGGAGGACACCATTCTCTCCCCCAGAGGACACCATTCTCTCCCCCAGGGGACGAGGACACCATTCTCTCCCCCGGAGGACGAGGACACCATTCTCTCCCCCGGAGGACGAGGACACCATTCTCTCCCCCCGGAGGACGGGGACACCATTCTCTCCCCCGGAGGACGGGGACACCATTCTCTCCCCCGGAGGACGGGGACACCATTCTCTCCCCCGGAGGACGAGGACACCCTTCTCTCCCCCGGAGGACGAGGACACCCTTCTCTCCCCCAGAGGACACCATTCTCTCCCCCAGAGGACGAGGACACCATTCTCTCCCCCGGAGGACGAGGACACCATTCTCTCCCCCCGGAGGACGGGGACACCATTCTCTCCCCCGGAGGACGGGGACACCCTTCTCTCCCCCGGAGGACGAGGACACCCTTCTCTCCCCCGGAGGACACCATTCTCTCCCCCAGAGGACACCATTCTCTCCCCCGGAGGACGAGGACACCATTCTCTCCCCCGGAGGACGAGGACACCATTCTCTCCCCCCGGAGGACGGGGACACCATTCTCTCCCCCGGAGGACGGGGACACCCTTCTCTCCCCCGGAGGACGGGGACACCCTTCTCTCCCCCGGAGGACGGGGACACCCTTCTCTCCCCCAGAGGACACCATTCTCTCCCCCAGAGGACGAGGACACCATTCTCTCCCCCGGAGGACGGGGACACCATTCTCTCCCCCCGGAGGACGGGGACACCATTCTCTCCCCCGGAGGACGGGGACACCCTTCTCTCCCCCGGAGGACGGGGACACCCTTCTCTCCCCCGGAGGACGGGGACACCCTTTTCTCCCCCGGAGGACGGGGACACCATTCTCTCCCCCGGAGGACGGGGACACCATTCTCTCCCCCGGAGGACGAGGACACCCTTCTCTCCCCCGGAGGACGAGGACACCCTTCTCTCCCCCGGAGGACGAGGACACCCTTCTCTCCCCCGGAGGACGAGGACACCCTTCTCTCCCCCGGAGGACGGGACACCCTTCTCTCCCCCGGAGGAGGAGGACACCATTCTCTCCCCCGGAGGAGGAGGACACCATTCTCTCCCCCGGAGGAGGAGGACACCATTCTCTCCCCCGGAGGAGGAGGACACCATTCTCTCCCCCGGGGGACGGGGACACCATTCTCTCCCCCGGGGGACGGGGACACCATTCTCTCCCCCGGGGGACGGGGACACCATTCTCTCCCCCGGAGGACGGGGACACCCTTCTCTCCCCCGGAGGACGGGGACACCCTTCTCTCCCCCGGAGGACGGGGACACCCTTCTCTCCCCCGGAGGACGGGGACACCCTTCTCTCCCCCGGAGGACGGGGACACCATTCTCTCCCCCGGAGGACGAGGACACCCTTCTCTCCCCCGGAGGACTAGGACACCCTTCTCTCCCCCGGAGGACGAGGACACCCTTCTCTCCCCCGGAGGACGAGTACACCATTCTCTCCCCCGGAGGACGGGACACCATTCTCTCCCCCGGAGGAGGAGGACACCATTCTCTCCCCCGGAGGAGGAGGACACCATTCTCTCCCCCGGAGGAGGAGGACACCATTCTCTCCCCCGGAGGAGGAGGACACCATTCTCTCCCCCGGAGGACGGGGACACCATTCTCTCCCCCGGGGGACGGGGACACCATTCTCTCCCCCGGAGGACGGGGACACCCTTCTCTCCCCCGGAGGACGGGGACACCCTTCTCTCCCCCGGAGGACGGGGACACCCTTCTCTCCCCCGGAGGACGGGGACACCATTCTCTCCCCCGGAGGATGGGGACACCCTTCTCTCCCCCGGAGGACGGGGACACCCTTCTCTCCCCCGGAGGACACCATTCTCTCCCCCGGAGGACGGGGACACCCTTCTCTCCCCCGGAGGACGGGGACACCCTTCTCTCACCCGGACGACGGGGACACCCTTCTCTCCCCCGGAGGACGGGGACACCCTTCTCTCCCCCGGAGGACGGGGACACCCTTCTCTCCCCCGGAGGACGGGGACACCCTTCTCTCCCCCGGAGGACGGGGACACCCTTCTCTCCCCCGGAGGACGGGGACACCCTTCTCTCCCCCGGAGGACGAGGACACCCTTCTCTCCCCCGGAGGATGGGGACACCCTTCTCTCCCCCGGAGGACGGGGACACCCTTCTCTCCCCCGGAGGACACCATTCTCTCCCCCGGAGGACGGGGACACCCTTCTCTCCCCCGGAGGACGGGGACACCCTTCTCTCACCCGGACGACGGGGACACCCTTCTCTCCCCCGGAGGACGGGGACACCCTTCTCTCCCCCGGAGGACGGGGACACCCTTCTCTCCCCCGGAGGACGGGGACACCCTTCTCTCCCCCGGAGGACGGGGACACCCTTCTCTCCCCCGGAGGACGGGGACACCCTTCTCTCCCCCGGAGGACGAGGACACCCTTCTCTCCCCCAGAGGACACCATTCTCTCCCCCAGAGGACGAGGACACCATTCTCTCCCCCGGAGGACGAGGACACCATTCTCTCCCCCCGGAGGACGGGGACACCATTCTCTCCCCCGGAGGACGGGGACACCCTTCTCTCCCCCGGAGGACGAGGACACCCTTCTCTCCCCCGGAGGACACCATTCTCTCCCCCAGAGGACACCATTCTCTCCCCCGGAGGACGAGGACACCATTCTCTCCCCCGGAGGACGAGGACACCATTCTCTCCCCCCGGAGGACGGGGACACCATTCTCTCCCCCGGAGGACGGGGACACCCTTCTCTCCCCCGGAGGACGGGGACACCCTTCTCTCCCCCGGAGGACGGGGACACCCTTCTCTCCCCCAGAGGACACCATTCTCTCCCCCAGAGGATGAGGACACCATTCTCTCCCCCGGAGGACGGGGACACCATTCTCTCCCCCCGGAGGACGGGGACACCATTCTCTCCCCCGGAGGACGGGGACACCCTTCTCTCCCCCGGAGGACGGGGACACCCTTCTCTCCCCCGGAGGACGGGGACACCCTTCTCTCCCCCGGAGGACGGGGACACCCTTCTCTCCCCCGGAGGACGGGGACACCCTTCTCTCCCCCGAAGGACGAGGACACCCTTCTCTCCCCCGGAGGACGAGGACACCCTTCTCTCCCCCGGAGGACGGGGACACCATTCTCTCCCCCGGAGGACGGGGACACCATTCTCTCCCCCGGAGGACGAGGACACCCTTCTCTCCCCCGGAGGACGAGGACACCCTTCTCTCCCCCGGAGGACGAGGACACCCTTCTCTCCCCCGGAGGACGAGGACACCCTTCTCTCCCCCGGAGGACGGGACACCCTTCTCTCCCCCGGAGGAGGAGGACACCATTCTCTCCCCCGGAGGAGGAGGACACCATTCTCTCCCCCGGAGGAGGAGGACACCATTCTCTCCCCCGGAGGAGGAGGACACCATTCTCTCCCCCGGGGGACGGGGACACCATTCTCTCCCCCGGGGGACGGGGACACCATTCTCTCCCCCGGGGGACGGGGACACCATTCTCTCCCCCGGAGGACGGGGACACCCTTCTCTCCCCCAGAGGACGGGGACACCCTTCTCTCCCCCGGAGGACGGGGACACCCTTCTCTCCCCCGGAGGACGGGGACACCCTTCTCTCCCCCGGAGGACGGGGACACCATTCTCTCCCCCAGAGGACGAGGACACCCTTCTCTCCCCCGGAGGACTAGGACACCCTTCTCTCCCCCGGAGGACGAGGACACCCTTCTCTCCCCCGGAGGACGAGTACACCATTCTCTCCCCCGGAGGACGGGACACCATTCTCTCCCCCGGAGGAGGAGGACACCATTCTCTCCCCCGGAGGAGGAGGACACCATTCTCTCCCCCGGAGGAGGAGGACACCATTCTCTCCCCCGGAGGAGGAGGACACCATTCTCTCCCCCGGAGGACGGGGACACCATTCTCTCCCCCGGGGGACGGGGACACCATTCTCTCCCCCGGAGGACGGGGACACCCTTCTCTCCCCCGGAGGACGGGGACACCCTTCTCTCCCCCGGAGGACGGGGACACCCTTCTCTCCCCCGGAGGACGGGGACACCATTCTCTCCCCCGGAGGATGGGGACACCCTTCTCTCCCCCGGAGGACGGGGACACCCTTCTCTCCCCCGGAGGACACCATTCTCTCCCCCGGAGGACGGGGACACCCTTCTCTCCCCCGGAGGACGGGGACACCCTTCTCTCCCCCGGAGGACGGGGACACCCTTCTCTCCCCCGGAGGACGGGGACACCCTTCTCTCCCCCGGAGGACGGGGACACCCTTCTCTCCCCCGGAGGACGGGGACCCCCTTCTCTCCCCCGGAGGACGGGGACACCCTTCTCTCCCCCGGAGGACGTGGAAACCCTTCTCTCCCCCGGAGGACGTGGAAACCCTTCTCTCCCCCGGAGGACGAGGACACCATTCTCTCCCCCGGAGGACGAGGACACCCTTCTCTCCCCCGGAGGACGAGGACACCCTTCTCTCCCCCGGAGGACGAGGACACCCTTCTCTTCCCCTGGGGATAGGGACACCCTTCTCTCCCCCGGAGGACGAGGACACCCTTCTCTTCCCCTGGGGATGGGGACACCCTTCTCTCACCCGGACGACGAGGACACCAGGGCTGGACTCGGACAAAAATTTTGCCCTGGACTTCATCCACTTTGACAGGCCTCTCCCATGGCGGCCGGACAAGACCCGCCCCCGGGTGATATCTGTATCATCACACCATATTTATAGAGACCCCATACAAGTTTTGTACATATTGTGGACCAGACCCCCTCCATTGGATTATCCATCCGAAGGATTGCTTGTTGGTTGCCAGTTTTGGTTTTCAGCACATACGAGGACTGATCTTCTATTTGTTCCAGTTATTTAGGACTATTGTATTTGGGCTTCCCATTTCATGTCAAACCTTTCGCTGTTCCTTTTTGGTGGACTTACCTCACGTAGGGTCTATAACTCATGTGTAGATCTGTTTATCACATTCACATTGTGTGCTATTTTTGGTGATTCATTTCATCTTTAGACCACAACCCCCTTTCCATTGGGTATTTATCCAAGGATCTATTAGAATTCACACTGTATGTCAATTTATTTTAATTTATCGTATGTACACACGGTCTAGGCATGGATCACGATTATATTGTGTTCGCCACAAGGGTAATTCCTTCATCTGCCCTTATATAAGCGCCACACTTTATTTTTATTATATTTTCAATTCTTGTCAAATTGTGGGAACTCATTGGTGGTGCTGGTATGCGGCACTGATGGGCACTCATGGGTGGCACTGATGGACACTGTGGGGTGGCACTGATGGATCCATGTTGCCAGTCAGTGCCCATTTGTGGGCACTGATTGGCATCTTTTTTTTTACTGCCTTTTTTTTTCTTCCCTGGTGGTCCAGTGTGGCGATCCGAGGGGGGGCTGCGCTGATAAACAATCAGCGCGAACCCCCCCTGGCAGGAGAGCCACCGATCGGCTCTCCTCTGTCAGACCCGAGTGAGGAAGAGCCGATCAACAGCTCTTCCTGTTTACATCGTGATCAGCCGTGATTGGACACAGCTGATCACGTGGTAAAGGGCCTCCGCCGGAGGCTCTTTACCGAGAACGGAGATGCAGGGTGTCAGACTGACACCCCGCATCACCGATCGCCGCGCAGCGCGCCCCCACGTGCGCGGGCATGAAATCCTGCAGGACGTCAATAGACGTCCAGTCAGGATTTCAGAACCACTTCCCGGACGTCAATCTGTTATTGACCGGACGGGAAGTGGTTAAGAATTTTTCCGAATCTTCGTAAATTTTTAAATTCCAATTTTTTTTTTAAATCTGACATAATAACGATTACATTTTAGGGATTGGAATTTTCCTTTCAAATTTGGCAGCTAGCGAACGTAACGAATTTATCCGAAGTTACGAATTATCCGAAATAACGAATGCCGCATCTAAACGAATGGAACGGGGAACTAATTATTAATAATAATAATAAATCACAATAATAAAACCCGTTTATTATTATTTATTATTAACCACTTGGCGCCCAGAGGCCGTCATATGACGTCCTGGGATTTGTGGGGGGTGGTGATATATCGGAATGATGGGGCAGTTACAGACATCATTCAGAGATCGACATTTGGAGCCGGCGATTCCCGCCCTACACCATAAGAACGATCATAGAGACTGTTCCACCGCTTGATCGTTCTTACGGGCGGCGACCCCCCCACCGCTGCTCTCCGGTCGCCAGAGTCTCTATGATCGTTGGAGGCCGGGAGCGATATTATGACGTCACGCCCGGCCTTTGCATTAAAAAAAAAGAACGGCACCGCCTCGGCTTGGAAAAGCGGTGATCGTTTTTTTTTATTTTAGGCTTCCCAGCCTAGTGGTGAGATGTGACGTCTTATTGACCCCCCCCCCCCCCCCCATATCTCACTGTAAAGAGGACCTGTCATGTCCTATTCCTATTACAAGGGATGTTTACATTACTTGTAATAGGAATAAAAGGGATCACATTATTTTTTTTTTAAGTGTCAAAGTAAAAATTTTTAAGTAAAATTAACAATAATAAAAAAAAAAAATTAAAGTGCCCCTGTCCCCTCGCATGCATACGCAAGTCCCGCCCACATATAAAAACGGTGTTCAAACCACACGTGAGGTATCGCCGCGATCGTTAGAGCGAGAGCAATAATTCTAGCCCTAGACATTCTCTGTAACTCTAACCTGGTAACCGTAAAACATTTCTAAAGAGTTTTAGGTACCGTGGTTTGTCGCCATTCCACGAGTGCGTGCAATTATAAAGCGTGACGTGTTTGGTATCTATTTACTTGGCGTAACTTCATCTTTCACATTATACAAAAACATTGGGCTAACTTTGCTTTTTAGTTTTTTTTTTTTTATTCAGGACAGTACATTTTTCCAAAAAAGTTGCATTTAAAACCGTTTACATATGCGGGCGCGACTTGAATGAATGAATGAAAACTTATATAGCGCAGCACATGCGAATTTAATCGCCTCTGGGCGCTTGTTGTTCCTGTCTCCTTTGGTATCAAAAGAGATGAGTCTTGATCTTTCTCCTGAATGCTAAGTGATTCTCCTCCAACCGAATGCTGGTTGGTAAAGCGTTCCATAGTCTAGGCCCTTGGACCGCGAATCTCCTTTCTCCTTTGGACTTGTATCTGGCTTTGGGTATCTGGAGGAAATTTTGATTGGTGGAACGCAGAACGCGATTGGGTTTGAGTTTTTATTTTTTTCCGTATGCATTTTCTTTGCTGCGTGAGCTCGAGGGGATGGGGGCGCTTTGAATGTTTTTTTTTATTATTTATATAATATAAAACTGTGTTTTTTTTTTTAAAAAAAATTTGATCACTTTTATTGCTGTCACAAGGAATGTAAATATCCCTTGTGACAGTAATAGGTGGTGACAGGTAATCTTTATAAAGGGATCGGGGGATCTAAAAGAACACCGAGCCCTCCTTTGCACTTCAAAGTATTAGGATCGCCGAAAAAGGCGATTCTGAATACTGTGTATTTTTTTTAAATCCGGCGCCATTGGCAGCCGAGAATCCCGGAAGCGACGTCGCTTCCACGTTTACATTGAAGAGACTGGATTGAAGCCGTTGGCAGCTTCGTTTCAGTCTCTCTCTAGGCGCCGGAGGTGGCGCACCGCGGATCGGGTCTCCCGGTGGGACGAGAGGCCGGTAAGAGCGGCGGGGAGGGGGGATGTCCCCTCCCACTCCTCCGAGATAACAACCGAGCGAGCGGCTTTAAGCCGCATTGGTTGTTATCCCCGGTAAGCCGATCACCGGTTCTAAAAAATGATACCGGGATGACGCCTGCAGCTGCGGGAATCATCCCAGTATAACCCCCGTAAGCCGAGGACGCATATCTGTGTACGCTCGGCAGGAAAGGGTTAACCGCTTCCTGACCCATCGCGTATATATATATATATATATACACTGCAGAGCAGGGAGGCCCGGCTGCGCAAAATCACGTACCTGCGATCACAATGACCCGCCGATCATTCAGTTGAGAGACGGCGCAGCGGTGCGTCTATGTGAACCGCTGATCTGTCAGGGAGCAACGAAGAGCGATCTTGTATTTAAGCTAAGCTGAATCACGATCTCCGCATGCGTCGACTTGATTCTGAGCATGCGTGGATTTTTTTTTTTTTTAAGACGGAATTCCACACAGACGATCGGAATTTCTCATCGGATTTTTTTCCATGTTCTATTTTTTTTTTACTCCGATGGAAAAAAAAGTCAGACGGGGCCCAGGCACGATCGGAATTTCCGATGAAACAAGTCCATTGGAAAATGCGATCGTGTGTACGCGACATTGGTGTCCAATTTGTCTGCCTCAATCCCGCTAAAAATTGCAGCCATTACTAGTACAAAAAAAAACAGAAATTGTAGACGCGATAACTGTCGCACAAACCAATCGATAAACGTTTATTGGGATTTTTTTAAGCAAAAATATGTAGCATAAAACACATTGGCCTAAACTGATAAAGAAATAAAAAAAATATATATTTTTTTTTTATTGGAAATATTTTCTAGCAGAAATGTAAAAAAAATTCTTTATAAAAAAAATTTGACGCTCTTTGCTTTTTTTTTTTTTTGCGCTATAAAAACCGCAGAGGTGATCAAATACCACAAAAAGAAAGCTCTATTTGTGGGGAAAAAAGGACGTTAATTTTATTTGTGTTGCATGACCGCACAATTGTCGGTTAAAGCCGTATCACAAAAAAATGGCCTGGTCATGAAGGGGGGGGGGGGGGGTAGATAAAATCTTCCGGAGTTGAAGTGTTTGACTGACAAATAAATAAAATTGATGTCCTTTTTTTCACGCAGAGATGTATTTTTCTGGTATTTGATCACCTCTGAAGTTTTGTTTTTGTGCTATAAAACGAAAAAGACCAAAAAAAAATAAAACAATATTTTTTACTCTGCTATAAAAAATATCCAAAGAATAAAAAGGAAACAAATCTTCATAAATTTAGACCAATATGTATTCTACTACATATTGTTGGTAAAAAAAAAAAAAAAATCCAATAAGTGTACAGTAAAACCTTGGATTGAGAGTAACTTGGTTTGAGAGCCTATTGCAAGACAAACATTGATATTTTTGCCTTGATATACAAGCGATGTCTTGGTATAAGAGCAGCGTCATGTCACCACTGAGTATAAAAGAGAAGAGAAGCTCCTCCTCTAAGTGTAGTAATACGGTTACATGTAATGAAGGGACAACATGTAGCAACTTATTGCTACACTTAGAGGCGCCTCTCTTCTCTTTTATACTCTGTAAAAAAAATGTTTTGATATACAAGCGCTTTGGATTACAAGCATGTTTCTGGAACAAATTATCCTCCCAATCCGAGGTTTTACTGTATATTGATTGGTTTGCGCAAAAGTTATCGGGTCTACAAACTATGGGATCGATATACCGTATTTATCGGCGTATACCGCGCACTTTTTTCCCCTTAAAATCAGGGGAAAATCATGGGTGCGCAATATACGCCGATCCCCGCGGTCTCTGAGCCGCTAGCCTAGAGCCGAGCCGAGCGTACTGCGCACTCGGCTAGGCGCGGCCACGCTTGGCTCCGCCCACCGCAGCCTAGAGCTGAGCCGAGTGTACTGCGCACTCGGCTAGGCTCCGCCCGCAGCCACGCGAGAGGAGCTGAGACAAGCCGAGAGGAGCCAGACGGACACCTGGATGGAGGCCGCAGATGGACACCTCCAAAGCCGCAAACGGACCCCGCGCAAGGAAGCCACAGACGGACACCCACAAGGCTGGACGGACCCCGCGCAAGGCCACAGACGGACGCTGGACAAGGCCGCCGATGGACGCAGGGCAAAAATGTAAGTTTTCTTTTTTTTCCTTAAACTACCTTTCTAAGCTTGGGGTGCGCGTTATACCACGATAAATACGGTACTTGAATTTGTATTTGTTATACTAGTAATGGCGGCGATCAGCAACTTATAGCGGGAGGGTGATCTTATGCCGGGGCAATCGGACACTAACTGACACTTTGTGGGGACCAGCGACACCAATACAGTGATCAATGCTAAAAAAAAATGCACGGTCACTGTACTAATGGCACTGGCAGGAAAGGAGTTAACATCAGGGGGCGATCAAAAGGGTTAAATGGGAGAAATAATTCTTGATGCATTCACTTTTACTAAGGGATGTGCTTTGCAGGAAACAAAGACATGTGCACTGCCGAAAATGCCCCCCTAGACATGTGCAATCTGTTTAGTTCCGAGTTAGTTTTTAACGAATTTTGACAAATAGTTAATTCCGAATTTTTTAATTTTCGGATTTCCGAAATCTCAAATTTCCGAATTTTTGTAAAATCTAAAATTCGAAAATCTAAAATTTGAAAATGGGAAATTTCGAAAATTGGATTTCCGAATTCCAAGTTTGTTTTATTTGTTTTTTTCAAAAATTTGGAATTTGGAAATCCAACTTTCAAAATTTCCCATTTTCTAATTTTGCAATTTCGAATTTTCGATTTTACAAAATTTAAAAAATTCGGGAATTTGAGATTTCGGAAATCCGAAAATTGAAAAATTCGTAATTAACCAATTTGTCAAAATTTGTTAAAGACGAATTCAGAACTAAATGAATTTGCATTGTTAGCAGCAGCTTGGCATTGCTGAGCCTGTCATCTACTAGGACCCCCAGGTTCTCTTCCATCCAAGATTCCCCCAGAGGTTCTCCCCCACAGTGTATAGATTGCATTCATATGCTCTTCTCTCACCACCACCTCCCATCATGCTCTATCACCTCCACCACAGTGCTCACCTCCCATCATGCTCTTCTCTCCACCACAGTGCTCACCTCCCATCATGCTCTTCTCTCACCACCACCACAGTGCTCACCTCCCATCATGCTCTTCTCTCACCACCACCACGCTCACCTCCCATCATGCTCTTCTCACCACCACCACAGTGCTCACCTCCCATCATGCTCTTCTCTCACCACCACAGTGCTCACCTCCCATCATGCTCTTCTCTCACCACCACCACCACAGTGCTCACCTCCCATCATGCTCTTCTCTCACCACCACCACAATGCTCACCTCCCATCATGCTCTTCTCACCACCACCACAGTGCTCACCTCCCATTATGCTTATCTCTCACCACCACCACAGTGCTCACCTCCCATTATGCTCATCTCTCACCACCACCACAGTGCTCACCTCCCATCATGCTCTTCTCTCCACCACAGTGCTCACCTCCCATCATGCTCTTCTCTCACCACCACCACAGTGCTCACCTCCCATCATGCTCTTCTCTCACCACCACCACGCTCACCTCCCATCATGCTCTTCTCACCACCACCACAGTGCTCACCTCCCATCATGCTCTTCTCTCACCACCACAGTGCTCACCTCCCATCATGCTCTTCTCTCACCACCACCACCACCACAGTGCTCACCTCCCATCATGCTCTTCTCTCACCACCACCACAATGCTCACCTCCCATCATGCTCTTCTCACCACCACCACAGTGCTCACCTCCCATTATGCTTATCTCTCACCACCACCACAGTGCTCACCTCCCATTATGCTTATCTCTCACCACCACCACAGTGCTCACCTCCATCATGCTCTTCTCTCACCACCACCACCACAGTGCTCACCTCCCATCATGCTCTTCTCTCACCACCACCACCACAGTGCTCACCTCCCATCACCTAAAGATCATGCATAGCTCCAAGACACCAAAGTGCCCCAACTAAAACCTCATATGTAAAACGATATCACGTCAGTTACACAGAATGTAAAACACAATGTATATGGAGGTTTATTTCTATACAATATACTAAAAAAAAAAAAAAAAACGGGAACATGAAAGCACACCAGAATAGTTGGATGCAGCCAGACCACGGCCGCGGCACAGCTTCATGTACATGAGGAATTGTGTGTTTTAGAAAGTGAATTTTCTCTTTGAGCCTGAAATGAAGAGACTTGCGGTCTAGAACAGTGACAAGGTGAAGGGGAGACGTGAAAATGGTGCAAGACACACACTGACAGCAAAGAATGTACAACAGTCTACTCCGGACAACAGAGCAGAGACCAGGTTATAGTGAGGGGGGGCAAAAGCAAGGTCAGAGGGCAGAAAGAGACGAGGACAAACAGAAGGTCAGGGAGGAAAAACAGGAGGGGGAAAAGAAATAAAGAGGGGAGGGGAGAGAACGTGTTAAAGGAGAGAAGCCGAATTACACCGTGAAATAGAGGAAGTCAGGCCAGAGTGAGGAGGAGCCGAGATACAGGGGAGAGGAGAGAAGGTAAGGGGCCTGCTTAGAGGGGTGAGGGAGGAGGAGCCAGCCTAAAGGTGGGAGGGATGAGAGGAGCCAGGTTAGAGGTGGGAGGGAGGAGTGGAGCCAGCTTATAGGTGGGAGGGATGAGAGGAGCCAAGTTAGAGGTGGGAGGGAGGAGCCAGCTTAAAGGTGGGAGGGATTTTAGGAGTCAGGTTAGAGGGGGGAGGGATGAGAGGGGCCATTTCAGAGGGGAGAGGGAGAAGAGGAGCCAGGTAGGGAGGGAGGGAAGAGCCATGTAGGAGAGGGGAGGGAGGAGCCAGCTTATTGGTGGGAGGGATGAGAGGAGCCAGGTTAGAGGTGGAAGGGAGGAGCCAGATTAGAGAGGAGCCAGTTTAGAGGGGGGATGGAGGAGAGGAGCCAGCTTAGAGGGGAGGGGGAGGAGAGGAGCCAGGCCAGAGGGGAGGAGATGAGCCAGCTTATAGGTGGGAGGGTGGAGAAGCCAGCTTAAAGGTGGGAGGGATGAGAGGAGCCAGGTTAGAGGTGAGATGGAGTAGTGGAGCCAGGTTAGAGGTGGAAGGGATGAGGGGCCATTTTAGAGGGGAGAGGGAGAAGAGGAGACAGGGAGGGAGGGAGGAGCCAGCTTATTGGTGGGAGGGATGAGAGGAGCCAGGTTAGAGGTGGGAGGGAGGAGAGGAGCCAGATTACAGAAGAGAGGAGCCAGCG
>NW_024404789.1:0-10000 GCF_905171775.1 Rana temporaria
TGTGTTGGGTTATTTGTTCTACAAGCTGTACACTCACTACACAACATTGTAGATACAAAGTGTCATTTCTTCAGTGTTGTCACATGACACCGGGGAGGGAAAATGGCTAATTGGGCTCAATTTTGACATTTTCATTTAGGGGGTGTACTCACTTTCTCTCTATAGATAGATAGATAGATAGATAGAGAGAGACACGAGAGAGACACGAGAGAGAGACACGAGAGAGAGAGGAGAGAGAGAGAGAGAGGAGACAGAGAGACACGAGAGAGAGAGAGAGAGAGAGACGAGAGACACGAGAGAGAGAGAGAGAGAGAGACGAGAGACACGAGAGACACGAGAGAGAGAGAGAGACACGAGAGAGAGAGAGAGAGAGACACGAGAGAGAGAGACACACGAGAGAGAGAGAGAGAGACAGAGAGAGAGAGGGGGGAGAGAGAGACACGAGAGAGAGACACGAGAGAGAGAGAGAGACACACACGAGAGAGACAAACACAAGAGAGAGAGACACGAGAGAGAGAGACGAGAGAGAGAGAGACACACACGAGAGAGAGAGAGAGAAAGACACGAGAGAGAGAGAAAGACACGAGAAAGACACGAGAGAGAGAGAAAGACACGAGAAAGACACGAGAGAGAGAGAAAGACACGAGAAAGACACGAGAGAGAGAGAAAGACACGAGAGAGAGAGAAAGACACGAGAGAGAGAGAAAGACACGAGAGAGAGAGAGAAAGACACGAGAGAGAGAGAAAGACACGAGAAAGACACGAGAGAGAGAGAGAGAAAGACACGAGAAAGACACGAGAGAGAGAGAGAGAAAGACACGAGAAAGACACGAGAGAGAGAGAAAGACACGAGAAAGACACGAGAGAGAGAGAAAGACACAAGAGAGAGAGAGACACACGAGAGAGAGACACACGAGAGAGAGAGAGAGACACACACGAGAGAGAGAGACACGAGAGAGAGAGAGACACGAGAGAGAGACACACAAGAGAGAGAGAAAGACACGAGAGAGAGAGAGAGAGAAAGACACGAGAGAGAGAGAAAGACACGAGAGAGAGAGAAAGACACGAGAGAGAGAGAAAGACACGAGAGAGAGAGACACACACGAGAGAGAGACACACGAGAGAGAGACACACGAGAGAGAGAGAGAGACACACGAGAGAGAGAGAGAGACACACGAGAGAGAGAGAGAGAGACACACACGAGAGAGAAAGAGAGACACGAGAGAGAGAGAGACACGAGAGAGAGAGAGAGACACACACGAGAGAGAGACACGAGAGAGAGAGAGACACACGAGAGAGAGACACGAGAGAGAAAGAGACACGAGAGAGAGAGAGAGACACACAGACACAAGAGAGACAGAGAGAGAGACACGAGAGAGAGAGAGACACAGACACAAGAGAGACAGAGAGAGAGACACGAGAGAGAGAGACAAGAGAGAGAGACAAGAGAGAGAGACAAGAGAGAGACACACGAAAGAGAGACACACGAGAGAGAGACACACGAGAGAGAGACACACAAGAGAGAGACACACGAGAGAGACACACACGAGAGAGACACACACGAGAGAGACACACACGAGAGAGACACACACGAGAGAGACACACACGAGAGAGAGAGAGACACACACGAGAGAGAGAGACACGAGAGAGAGAGAGAGACACGAGAGAGAGACACACAAGAGAGAGAGAGAGAGAGAGAGAGAGAGAGAAAGACACGAGAGAGAGAGAAAGACACGAGAGAGAGAGAAAGACACGAGAGAGAGAGACACGAGAGAGAGAGAAAGACACAAGAGAGAGAGAAAGACACGAGAGAGAGAGACACACACGAGAGAGAGACACACGAGAGAGAGAGAGAGACACACGAGAGAGAGAGAGACACACACGAGAGAGAGAGAGACACACACGAGAGAGAGAGAGACACACACGAGAGAGAGAGAGACACACACGAGAGAGAGAGAGACACACACGAGAGAGAGAGAGAGAGACACACACGAGAGAGAGAGAGAGACACACGAGAGAGAGAGAGAGAGACACACGAGAGAGAGAGACACGAGAGAGAGAGAGACACACGAGAGAGAGAGAGAGAGAGAGACACACGAGAGAGAGACACGAGAGAGAGAGAGAGAGAGACACACGAGAGAGAGACACGAGAGAGAGAGAGACACACGAGAGAGAGAGACACGAGAGAGAAAGAGACACGAGAGAGAGAGAGACACACAGACACAAGAGAGACAGAGAGAGAGACACGAGAGAGAGAGAGACACAGACACAAGAGAGACAGAGAGAGAGACACGAGAGAGAGAGACAAGAGAGAGAGACACGAGAGAGAGAGACACGAGAGAGAGAGACACGAGAGAGAGAGACACGAGAGAGACACGAGAGAGAGACACACGAGAGAGAGACACGAGAGAGAGAGACACGAGAGAGACACACGAGAGAGAGAGACACGAGAGAGACACGAGAGAGAGAGACACGAGAGAGAGAGACACGAGAGAGACACGAGAGAGAGAGACACGAGAGAGACACACGAGAGAGAGACACACGAGAGAGAGAGAGAGAGACACACGAGAGAGAGAGACACGAGAGAGAGAGACACACGAGAGAGAGAGACACACGAGAGAGAGAGAGACACGAGAGAGAGAGACACGAGAGAGAGAGACACGAGAGAGAGAGAGACACGAGAGAGAGAGAGACACGAGAGAGAGAGAGACACGAGAGAGAGAGAGAGAGAGAGAGACAAGAGAGAGAGACACACGAGAGAGAGAGAGAGAGACACGAGAGAGAGAGACACGAGAGAGAGAGACACGAGAGAGAGAGAGAGAGACACGAGAGAGACACGAGAGAGAGAGAGAGAGAGACACGAGAGAGAGAGAGAGAGAGAGAGAGAGAGAGACAAGAGAGAGAGACAAGAGAGAGAGAGACACAAGAGAGAGAGACAAGAGAGAGAGACACACGAGAGAGAGAGACACGAGAGAGAGACACACGAGAGAGAGACACACGAGAGAGAGACACACGAGAGAGAGAGAGAGACACGAGAGAGAGAGACACGAGAGAGAGAGACACGAGAGAGAGAGACACGAGAGAGAGAGACACGAGAGAGAGAGAGACACGAGAGAGACACGAGAGAGAGAGAGAGAGACACGAGAGAGAGAGAGAGAGAGAGACAAGAGAGAGAGACACACGAGAGAGAGAGAGACACAAGAGAGAGAGACACGAGAGAGAGACACACGAGAGAGAGACACACGAGAGAGAGACACACGAGAGAGAGACACACGAGAGAGAGACACACGAGAGAGAGACACACGAGAGAGAGACACACGAGAGAGAGACACACGAGAGAGAGACACACGAGAGAGAGAGAGATCTATATCTAATATATAGATATATATACACCCCAATACACACTGGGGTAGATGTCGCTGGACGTCCTGCAGTCAGGAAATGAGGGGGGGGGGTTCTATCTGACTTGCTGCAGCTTCTAATGCACATGGTGAGAAGCTCGCAGTGTGCAGTGAAATCAGAGGAAGCCGCTTCAGCCCAGGAGAGGAGCCGCTACAACTGTATAAGGGAAGGTCGGAGGTCAGATGTAATCCTCTGTGTATTATGTTGGTGGCGGAGTCACATTGGGAGGGGGGAGGGGGGGTCAGTATACAATCACTATTCTGATGTTGCGTTCGGCGTTGTACAGCGGGGAGGATAATCAGGACCTGTTTAGGATGGAGATCCCATCAGTCCTCCTGCGGGGAGGTCCCGGGGTGAGGGAGATGAGGTTTTCGCTATCACAGCGGGGAATCCGATCGGCGTATTCATAGATCGTCTCGTACACAATCACCGGAGAGTTCTCAGCAGAGACGCGATTTCCTGGGAAATTCAGATGAAAGGGAACTGACACTCTATGAAAAAAGTTAATTCTCCGATACAAAATGTTACAAATGATCCTTTTATAGTGAATGTAAATCCAATCCAGAGCTCTAAACAAGTATCATAAACAAGTTTTTTTTTTTCATCCAAGAAAAAAAAAACTTTATTGAACGTAGGGGGCAAACACACAGGTCCAGATTCAGTAAGCAATTGCGCCTGCGTAACCATAGTTACGCAGCGCAATTGCTGACTTGCGCCGGCGTAACGAGTTCTCCTGATTCAGAGTACTCGTTACGCCGACTGCAGCCTAAGAAATGCGCGGCATAAGGCTCTTATGCCACGCATATCTTAGGCTGCATTCTTGCGATGCCCGCTAGGGGGCGCTCCCATTGTGGTCAGCGTATAGTATGCAAATTGCATACTAACGCCGATTCACAATGTTGCGCGCCCCCTGCGTACGCAAGTTAAGTCGTTTCCGTACGGCGTGCTTAGCGTAAGGCTGCCCCTGCTAATAGCAGGCGCAGCCAATGCTAAGGATACCCGTCGTTCCCGCGTCGCGATGTTGGAATTTTACGTCATTTGCGTAAGTGATTCGTGAATGGCGCTGGACGCCATTCACGTTCACTTTGAAGCAAATGACGTCCTTGCGACGTCATTTGCCGCAATGCACGTCGGGAAAGTTTCCCGACGGAGCATGCGCTCTACGCTCGGCGCGGGAGCGCGCCTAATTTAAATGATTCCCGCCCCCGGCGGGATCATTTAAATTGCGCGCGCTTACGCCGGGCAATTTTGCCTGCGCGCCCTCGCAATTTACGGAGCTACTGCTCCGTGAATCGAGGGAAGCGCAAAATATTTGCGGGGGCGCAGGGCAAAATCGTTGCCCTGCGCCTCCGCAAATAGAGCGCAAATGTACCTGAATCTGGGCCACAGATTGCATCTTTACCAAGTGTTAAAGCGGAGCTCCGCCCCAAAAAGGGAAGCTCCATTGCTCACCCTCCGCTATAACATTTAGGGCTTTTTTTGGGGGATAGGGGGAGCAGGTACCCGCTCCCACTTCAGATAAGATCGCCGTGTCCATCTACGAGTATGGAGGTGGAGACATTAGGCTTTGGGGGTATTTTTCTGCTAAGGGGACACAGGACAACTTCACTGCATCAAAAGGGACGATGGACGGGGGGCCATGTACCATCAAATCTTGGGTGAGAACCGCCTTCTCTCAGCCACGGCATTGAAAATGGGTCATTGATGGGTATTCCAGCATGACAATGACCCAAAACACACGGCCAAGGCAACAGAAGTGTGGCTCAGGAAGAAGCACATTAGGGTCCTGGAGCGGCCCAGCCAGTCTCCAGACCTTAACCCCATAGAAAATATGTGGAGGGAGCTGAAGTTACCAAACGTCAGCCTGGAAACCTTAATGACTTGGAGAGGATCTGCAAAGAGGACAAAATCCCTCCTGAGATGTGCGAGAACCTGGAGGCCAACTCCAAGAAACGTCTGACCTCTGATCGCCAACAAGGGTTTTGCCACCAAGCACTTATGCCGCGTACACACGACCATTTTTAATGGTCTAGAAAAAACGAAGTTTTTTTCAACCCGATTATTGTTAAGCCGGCCTTGCCTACACACGGTCGTGAAAAAAAAAAGTGCTCTAGCAAAGCGCGGTGACGTACAACGGCACTATAAAGGGGAAGTTCCATGCGGATGGCGCCACCCTTGGGGCTGCTTTTGCTGATTTGCGCTTTTTTTTGTCTGTTACAGCGTGATGAATGTGCCATCTCCATTACGAACGCTAGTTTTACCAGAACGAGCGCTCCCGTCTCATAACTTGCTTCTGAGCATGCGCGTTATTTTCACGTCGTTAAAGCCCACACGCGACCATTTTTTACGAAGTTAAAAACGACAACTTCAAAAATTTAGAGCATGTTCGAAATTTTTTATGGCCATTTTTATACAAGTTGAAACGCGTCGGGTTGACTTGGTGGATATGAAATTTATATGTACCGTATTTATTAGGGCAAAATCGTGGGTGCGCGATATACGCCGATACCCGCGCTGAGTTTGAACCAATGCGCCGGCATATACCGAGCGCAGTACACTCGGGCAGGCTTGGCTCCTCTCGCGGTCGCGTCCTGTGCGTCCTTTACGCGAGAGGAGCCGGGCCTGCCCGACTATACCCGAGTGTACTGCGCTCGGTATATGCCGGCGCAGTGGTTCAAACTCAGCGCGGGAAGCGGGGATCGAGCGGGAAGGACACCGCGATGGACGACAGGCAAAACGTGATGGACGACGGGCAGGACGCGATGGACGACGGGCAGGACGCCGACGAGGGGCATCCAAACTAAGTATTTTTTTTCCCAGGAATTTTTCTTCAAGTTCGGGGGTGCGCGCTATACGCCGGGGCGTGCAATAGGCCGATAAATACGGTATATTGTAGGAATGGTACAAGATCAGGACGTGAAGCGTCTAGAAGACACCTGGGAGCCAGAAATCTTTCTGATTGATCAAATAACTTTCTTGAAATTGTTTTTTTTGGGTATTTTTGTTGTTGTCCTGTCTCTCTCACTGTTAAAACAAACCGACCAATAAAATTACAGACTGACCATTTCTTTGTCAGTGGGCAAACGGTCAGAATCTGTAGGGGATCAAATTATTTTTTCCTTCCCTGTATGCAGGATTGCTTTCACTTCCTTATCCCCCTGATGAAGACTTTAAATACGTTGAAACGTGTTGGTTATATTGGTGGATATACAATTTATTTGAATCATTTCACGTATCCCTGCAGTATATGTATATTGTAGGAATGGTACTAGATCGGGATGTGAAGTGTCTCCAAGACACCTGGGAGCCAGAAATCTTTCTGGATTGATAGGTGATCAAATAACTTTCTTGAAATGGGTTTTTCTGGATTTTGTTTTTGTTGTTCCGTCTCTCTCACTGTTAAAATAAACTGACCAATAAAATGACCTACTGACCATTTCTTTGTCAGTCGGGCAAACGGTCAGAATCAGTAGAGGATCAAATTAGTTTTGCCTTCCCTGTATGTAGGATTGCTTTCACTTCCTTATCCCCCTGATGAAGACTTAATATAAGTTGAAACATGTTGGGTTGACTTGGTGGATATGCAATTTATTTGAATAATACAAGGTATCCCTGCAGTATATGTATATGGTAGGAATGGTACAAGATCGGGATGTGAAGTGTCTCAAAGACACCTGGGAGCCAGAAATCTTTCTAGATGATGAGGTGATTAAATAACTTTCTTGAAATGGATTTTTCTGGATATTTTGTTGTTGTTGTTCTGTCTCTCTCGCTGTTAAAATAAACCAACCAATAAAATACAGACTGACCATTTCTTTTTCAGTGGGGCAAACGGTCAGAATCAGTAGGGGATCAAATTATTTTTTCCTTCCCTGTATGTAGGATGCTTTCACTTCCTTATCCCCCTGATGAAGACTTTATATAAGTTGAAACGCGTTGGCTTGACTTGGTGGATATGAAATTTATTTGAATCATTTCATGTATCCCTGCATTATATGTATATTGTAGGAATGGTACAAGATCAGAACACGAAGTGTCTAGAACAGCCAATATTAACCACTTGCCGCCCGCCAATGACAAATTGACGTCGGCAAAGTGGTTTCAATATCCTGAGTGGACGTCATATGACGCGTCGTGGAGATCGTTGTTGCAGGGTGTCAGTCTGATCACGATGTAAACAGGAAAAGTCGGTAATCGGCTTTTCCTCACTCGCGCCTGTCAGACGCGAGTAGAGGAGAGCCGATCAGCTGCTCCTCTGGCTGGGGGGGTTTGTGCTGATCGATTATCAGCACAGCCCCCCCCCGAGGATGCCCACTGGACCACCAAAGATGCCACTGGACCACCAGGGAGAAAAAAAAAAAAAACACAGGTATGCCACCCTAGACCACCAGGGATGACAATGGCACAAAAAATGGATGCCAATCAGTGCCCGCAATGGATGCCAATCAGTGCCCAATGGGCATTGTTTGGCACTGATTTGCATCCATTAGTACAACACATACGATAGTGCCACCTATCAGTGCCCATCTATGCCCATCCGTGCCGCCCATCAGTGCCCATCCATGCCGCCTATCAGTGCCCATCCATGCCGCCTATCAGTGCCCATCCATGCCGCCTATCAGTGCCCATCCATGCCGCCTATCCGTGCCCATCCATGCCGCCTATCCGTGCTGCCTATCAGTGCCCAACCGTGCCACCCATCAGTGCCCTTCCATGCTGCCTATCAGTGCCCATCCATGCCGCCTATCAGTGCCCATCCATGCCGCCTATCAGTGCCCATCCATGCCGCCTATCAGTGCCCATTCATGCCGCCTATCAGTGCCCATTCATGCCGCCTATCAGTGCCGCATATTAGTGCCCATCAATGCCACCTCATCGGTGCCCATCAGTGCCGCCTTATCAGTGTCCATCAGTGAAGGAGAAAACGTACTTATTTACAATGTTTTATAACAGAAACCACTACATTTTCGGTCATTTTTTTATTTTTTTTGCAGAAATAAAAATCGCAGAGGTGATCAAATACCACCAAAAGAAAGCTCTATTTGTGGGAACAAAATGATAAAAATGTAGTTTGGGTACAGTGTAGCACGACCGCGCAATTGTCATTCAAAGTGCAACAGCGCTGAAAGCTGAAAATTGGTCTGGGCGGGAAGGTGTATAAGTGCCCCCCGGTATGGAAGGGGTTAAACCTCTTGTTCAATAAAAGTTTTTTTTTTGTCTTTTTACACCAATTTGTAATTGTGTGATTTCTATTACTGCAACAAAGTCCCATGGGAAATAACTTTTTTCTACTGTAAGGGGTAAGCAACCTCGGCCCTCCAGCTGTTTTGAAACTACAAGTCCCATGAGACACTGCAAGACCCTGCCAATCACAGGCATGACTCCTAGAGGCAGAGGAATGATGGGATTTGTAGTTTCATCAAAGCTGGAGCACGGAGGTCGCCTCCCCTTGGTCTAGTGTATCAGGGATGGAGAAGCCTTCTTCCCATGGGAGAATTGCTACTCTCCGCCTTCATCATGCCTCGCTGTATACAGTTCTCTTTTCATTGCCGATCATCAGAATACGATCTTCTATATGGAGATGACAATGGAAGAAGACGAGCCAATCCCCTTCCAGATCACAGGCGTCTCATTTCACTTAAAATCCATTCCCATTATATTAATCCTAAAATAGAGACGGAATTGTGCGCCCTGTTCCCTGTCGGGATTCAATCGGCGGGGGTCAAACCCAGGTCAGTGCGCCAAAACGGAAAAGCCTCTTAGAAGCGCCGCTCGCTGTACTATTTCGCCGCATTCCGCTGATGGAGAGACTGCGCCGGGGAGAAGATGTTCTCGGAGGTAATGAGAACAGCGGGAATAATGGAAGAAGGGATGAAGACGAAACACGCGCCGGGAGGAGGAGGAGGGCGGTGCGCGGCGGATTTCTTCTACTGCTGAAAAATGTCAAAGAAACTAATCGATCCAATGTATCCGAATCAGAGAATCGCAGGATGATGAGGAAGAGACGGGAACTAAACGGATGGCAGCGATGAGGAATGGTGGAGGTTGTGTTCACACCAGTGCGACGCATTGAGGCCTTTATTTTGCGCGTTTGTCGCACGACGTGCCCTATGTGTGATAAATGCGCCAAAGAGGCTCCTGCACCTTTTTTATTTTTCCTGCGCAATTGTGAAATGGGCATTTTTCATGCATTTTTGTTGATACCCGCGTTTGAGGTGCCATTAAAGTGGTATTAACCAGTTTCCACCCGGCCAATAGCAGATTGACAGCTTGGCGGTGGCTATGCTATCATGAGTGGAGGCCATATGATTCAGGGAAGCGCCGATCTTGGGGCTCGCTGCCTGTACCATGTGACCGCCGTGACCAATCACGACGTCCGGTGGACACTGCTGATCACAGAGCATGCCCCCTTGCACGCCGCACCAGGCGCGATCATAGGAGGACGTCATATGACGGTCTCGCAAGCCATCCATGCTGTAGCGGTTAGTTGGCTATACCACGGTTGGCAAGTGGCTAACCTGGATTCCTTCCTGTGAAGAAGATCCATCAGGACCCTCATCATACCAGCAGGGGCATTATACAGCTAGTCATCCCGAAA
>NW_024404789.1:17500-29287 GCF_905171775.1 Rana temporaria
TTTAAAATGCGGTGCTTTAGATTACTTTGGCATGAATATTTATTTGGTATGTTTATAACACCAACATATTCCAGAGCACAATACAAAGTACCTAGATGTATTCATCTAGGGGTTTGCCTTGTAATACATTTTTCTGCCTATAGATGTCCTCAGTTTAAAAAAGTCAGCAGCATTCAACCCACTTTTCTCTCAGTCGGGATCATCCCGGACGAGCCCCCATCCTGTGACTGGACAGTAAAAAGGAGAAGCAGCACAGCGATGAGCTCATCTCTCTACTCCATCCTATCCACCCAATAGCAAGAGGGCTATTTTTATCAAGATGAATGGCGCATTAAACATGAAACCTGCTTTTGCTGCAACGTTCAGCTTTAAATCTCTACACCAGGGGGTCTCAAACTGGCGGCCCTCCAGCTTTTGCGGGAACTACAAGTCCCATTATGCCCTCCGCCTGTGGGAGTCATGCATGTAACCGTCAGCCTTGCAATGCCTCATGGGAATTGTAGTTCTGCAACAGCTGGAGGGCCATCAGTTTGGGACCCCCGGATCTAGAGGTTTGCCTTGCAATACATTTTTATGCCTCTAGATGTCCTCAGTTTAAAGGTCAGCAGCGATCAAGCAGCGGAACAGACACTATGATCGTTCTTACAGTGAAGGGAATCACCGGCTGAAAACTGCGATATCTGGACGATGCCTGTAGCTGCCCCCATCATTCAGATATATCACCCCACAGAGCCGAGGACGCCCCATGTCGCTGCCCGTAAGAACGATCAAGTGGCAGAACAGACACTATTAGGTAGATTCACAAAGAGTTAGGCCGGCTTATCAGTAGATAAGCTGACCTAACTCTGAATCTATGCCGGCGTTTGTTTAAGCGTATGCTCAAACAGAGATACGCTTAAACAAAGCTAAGATAGGCCGGTTTGCGCCGTTCTATCTTATCTTGCAATGTTTCTGATGGCCGCTAGATGGCGCTTCCATTGCGGCCGGCGTAGCTTATGTAAATGAGGGGATACGCTGATTCACGAACGTACGCCAGGCCTACGCTGTTGAATTACGTCGTTTCCGTAAGGAATAGGCCGCCTAAAGTTAGATCTATGCTCTAGTGGCCTAGCCAATGTTAAGTATGGCCGCCGTTCCCGCCGCAAAATTCTAAATGTTAACGTCATTTGCGTAAGTCGTCCGCAAATCGGGATTTACGTCGTTTACGTCCACGTCGAAATCAATAGGCCCGTACGGCGTACTTGGCCGCAATGCGCACTGGGAAATGTAGTCGCCCGGCGCATGCGCAGTGTCAAAAAACATCAAAAAACGTGAGGTCAAGCCTCATTTCCATACAACACGCCCCCCTCCAAGTCATTTGAATTAGGCGCCCTTACGCCCGCTCGTTTGAGGCTACGCCACCGTAGATTAGCAGGTAAGTGGTTTGAAAATCACAACTAGCCTAACTAATTTACGGCGGTGTAGCCTAAACAGGCTAGGCTAGGCCGTCCTAAAGATAAGCCTTTCTACGTGAATCTACCTATATGATCGTTCTTACGTGAAGGGAATCACCGGCTGAAAACTGCGATATCTGAACGATGCCTGTAGCTGCCCCCATCATTCAGATATATCACCCCACAGAGCCGAGGACGTCCCATGCCGCCGCCCGTAAGAACGATCAAGCGGCAGAACAGACACTATGATCGTTCTTACGGTGAAGGGATTCGCCAGCTGAAAACTGCGATATCTGGACGATGCCTGTAGCTGCCCCCATCATTCAGATATATCACCCCACAGAGCCGAGGACGTCCCATGTCACCGCCCGTAAGAACGATCAAGCGGCGGAACAGACACTATGATCATTCTTACGGTGAAGGGAATCACCGGCTGAAAACTGCGATATCTGGACGATGCCTGTAGCTGCCCCCATCATTCAGATATATCACCCCACAGAGCCGAGGACGTCCCATGTCACCGCCCGTAAGAACGATCAAGCGGCGGAACAGACACTATGATCATTCTTACGGTGAAGGGAATCACCGGCTGAAAACTGCGATATCTGGACGATGCCTGTAGCTGCCCCCATCATACAGATATATCACCCCACAGAGCAGAGGACGCCCCATGTCGCCGCCCGTAAGAACGATCAAGCGGCGGAACAGACACTATGATCGTTCTTGCGGTGAAGGGAATCGCCGGCTGAAAACTGCGATATCTGGACGATGCCTGTAGCTGCCCCCATCATACAGATATATCACCCCACAGAGCCGAGGACGCCCCATGTCGCCGCCCGTAAGAATGATCAAGCGGCAGAACAGACACTATGATCATTCTTACGTGAAGGGAATCACCGGCTGAAAACTGCGATATCTGGACGATGCCTGTAGCTGCTCCATCATTCACCCCACAGAGCCGAGGACCTCATAGGACGGCCTGGGGGCGCCAAGTGGTTTTATTTGTTTCTTTTATATCAGCCCAGAGTTCATCTCGTATCTAAAGACTGAAGACCAAAAGACAACACTCCATGAATACGGCGAAATTCTCGATTGTTACCTTTATAATAAACGGTTGGGAAATCACGGTGTCCGGCTTCACAACTTGCACTACGGTCTCCGGTAAGACGGCTTTCTTCATACACGACATGCTAAATCCGTAGACGTCGTCCCAGAAGGCCAACTTCCCAGCATGCTTCTTCGGATCACACAATGCCACCAGGCTGATGGTACAGCGGTCCGGGTACACTGAGAAAAGGAGACACACAAGCTATGATAGACACCAGAGGTGGAAATAAATACAGTGGAACCTCGGATTACGAGGATAATCCGTTCCAGGAGAATGCTCGTAATCCAGAGCACTCGCATATCAAAGCGAGTTTCCCCATTGAAGTCAATGGAAACTAAAATAATTTGACTTCAACGGCATGCAATACCGCATATGGCCAGAGGTAAGGGGGGGCGCCGGAGAGCCTCAGGAACACACAGAAAGGCCCGAGGACAGCTCGGCTGACCTTTCGAAAAAGCTCGGGAACGGCGTATTTCAGAGTCTTTCCGATCAATTCCAACGCCACTGATCAGCTCCGGCGCCCTCCCCACCTCAGGCCAAATGCGGTACTGCACACCACTTGGCTTGAATCCTGCTCGTTTGGTGAGACAACACCGAGATAGGATTTTAAAAAAATACACACAGTGCTCGTAATTGTGAAACGCTTGTTAACCACGTTACTCGCATTCCGAATATCATTCAGCTCTGATAAAGCACTAAAGTTTGGTGCGAAACGCGTCAGCTTGTATCCCGTGTTTTTTTATTTTGCAATAAAAGCAACAAGTTTTGGAGTGCGACTGTCCAGAAATCCTTCCTTCATTTTGCATTATATATATATACCGTATTTATCAGCGTATAACGCGCACCTTTTTGCCCTGAAAATCAGGGCAAAATCGTGGGTGCGCGATATACGCCGATACCCGCGCCAAGTTTGAATACTGTGCCGGCATATACCGAGCGCAGTACACTCGTGTATAGTTGGGCAGGCTCGGCTCCTCTCGCGCTCACATCCTGGACGTACAGGACGTGAGCGCGAGAGTAGCCGAGCATTGCCGACTATACACGAATGTACTGCGCTCGCTATATGCCGGCGCAGTATTCAAATTCGGCGCGGGAAAGCGAGGATCGAGCGGGGAGGACGACGCCGGACCCGACGAAGAGGACACCCGAAGCCGCAGACGGACCCGACGAGGCCGCCGCACAAGACACCAAAACTGTAAGTACAAAAATCTTTTTTTACAGGAATGTCGGGTCCACTTTAGGGGTGCGCGCTATAGGCCGGAGCGCGCAATACCCCGATAAATACGGTATATATATATATATATATATATATATATATATATATATATATATATATACATACACACACACACACACAGTGCCTTGAAAAAGTATTCATACCCCTTGAAATTTTCCACATCTTGTCACGTTATAACCAAAAACGTAAAAGTATTTTATTGGGATTTTATGTGATAGACCAACACAAAGTGTCACATAAAAGTGGAAGGAAAATGATAAATGGTTTTCAATCTTCTTTTACAAATAAATATGTGAAAAGTGTGGGGGGGGGGGCATTTGTATGGCGCTCCCTTTACTCCGATACCCCCTAACTATAATCTAGTGGACCCAATTGCCTTCAGAAGTCACCTTATAAGTAAATAGAGTCCACCTGTGTGTCATGTAATCTCAGTATAAATACAGCTGTTCTGTGAAGCCCTCAGAGGTTTGTTAGAGAACCTTAGTGAACAAACAGCATAATGAAGGCCAAGGAACACACCGGTCAGGGATAAAAATGTGGAGAAGTATAAAGCAGGGTTAGGTTATAAAAAATAATCTCCCAAGCTTTGAACATCTCACGGAGCTTCTCTTCAATCCATCATCCGAAAATGGAAAGAGCATGGGCACAACCGCAGACCTACCAAGACATGGCCGTCCACCTAAACTGACCGGGCCGGGCAAGGAGAGCATTCATCAGAGAAGGAGCCAAGAGGTCCATGGTAACTCTAGAGGAGCTGCAGAGATCCACAGCTCAGGGGGGAGAATCTGTCCACAGGACAACTATTAGTGGTCTCTCCACAAATCTGCCCTTTATGGAAGAGTGACAAGAAGAAAGACATTGGGGAAAGAAAGACATAAGAAGTCCTGTTTGTAGTTTGTGAGAAGCCATGTGGTGGAGGGGACACAGCAAACACGTGGGGGAGGGGACACAGCAAACACGTGGGGGAGGGGACACAGCAAACACGTGGGGGAGGGGACACAGCAAACATGTGGGGGAAGGTGCTCTGGTCACATGACACCAAAATCATTCTTTTTGGCCTAAAAGCAAAACGCTATGTGTGGGGAAAACTAACATCACCCTGAACACACCATCCCCACCGTGAAACATGGCGGTGGCAGCATCATGTGGTGGGGACGCTTTTCTTCAGCAGGGACAGGGAAGCTGGTCAGAGTTGATGGGAAGATGGATGGAGACAAATACAGGACAATCTTAGAAGAAAACCTGTTAGAGTCTGCAAAAGACTTGAGACCGGGGGGGGGTTCACCTTCCAGCAGGACAACGACCCTAAAGTACAGCCAGAGCTACAATGGAATGGTTTAGATCAAAGCATATTCATGTGTTAGAATGGCCCAGTCACAGTCCAGACCTAAATCCCATTGAGAATCTGTGGCAAGACTTGAAAATTGCTGATCACAGACGCTCTCCATCCAATCTGACAGAACTTGAGATATTTTACAGAGAAGAAGAATGGGCAGAAATGTCCCTCTCTAGATGTGCAAAGCTGGTAGAGACCCCCCCAAAAAGACTTGTAGAGAAAGGGGGTTCTACAAAGTATTGACTCCGGGGGGCGCCATACAAATGCCCCTCCCCCCACACTTTTCACATATTTATTTGTATCATTTTCCTTCCACTTCACAATTATGTGACACTTTGTGTCTCTCACATAAAATCCCAATAAAATACATTTACGTTTTTGGTTGTAACATGAGAAAATGTGGGGAATTTCAAGGGGTGTGAATACTTTTTCAAGGCACTGTATATATATATATATATATATATATATTACACACACAGAGATCATCCATAATTTTATGACCGCTGACATATTAAGTGAATAGCATTAATTATCTCATTACAATGGCAGCTGAAAGTGGGCGGATATATTAGGCAGCAAGTGAACATGTCGTCCCCGAGGTTGATGGGTAGAAAGCAGAAAAAAATGGACATCCTGGTTTGTTGTGTATGGGGGCTGTGTAGCTGCACAATTCCTCCCACTGACCCCAATGATGGGGCGCAATTCCTCCCACTGACACCAATGATGGGGCACAATTCCTCCCACTGACCCCAATGATGGGGGCGCAATTCCTCCCACTGACCCCAATGATGGGGCGCAATTACTTCCACTGACCCCAATGATGGGGGCGCAATTACTCCCACTGACCCCAATGATGGGGGCGCAATTACTCCCACTGACCCCAATGATGGGGGGCAATTACTCCCACTGACCCCAATGATGGGGGCGCAATTACTCCCACTGACCCCAATGATGGGGGCGCAATTACTCCCACTGACCCCAATGATGGGGGCGCAATTACTCCCACTGACCCCAATGATGGGGGCGCAATTACTCCCACTGACCCCAATGATGGGGGCGCGATTACTCCCACTGACCCCAATGATGGGGGCGCGATTACTCCCACTGACCCCAATGATGGGGGCGCGATTACTCCCACCGACCCCAATGATGGGGGCGCAATTACTCCCACCGACCCCAATGATGGGGGTGCAATTACTCCCACTGACCCCAATGATGGGGGTGACCCCAATGATGGGGCACAATTACTCCCACTGACCCCAATGATGGGGTGCAATTACTCCCACTGACCCCAATGATGGGGAACAATTACTCCCACTGACCCCAATGATGGGGGCGCTATTACTCCCACTGAAACCAACTATAGGCATTTTCTTCCCCACTGACGTCGGGACCTTTTCTACCGCCGATGCCCACAGTTCCGGCCCCTCTAAAATTTTAAGGACAGTAAACTGGCCCTTTGTTTAGAAAGTTTGGAGACCCCTGGTTTAGCCGTTCTCCGATGCCGCGCAGATGATCGAATCCGCAGCTTGTTTCTAACGACGAACGTTTGCGGATTTATATTAGATTCCGTTACTAGGCGTATTTTTGACTTTTTCGCCTCTCCTTGCCGAACGTTTTTACGACTGTTCATTTCAGAAACAATCAGCGCATTCAAATGCGGCAATAAAGGATCTTTATGGAGCAGAAAATAAAAATATCACCGAGTGTGACCTACACCGAGCGCAGAGCGCCCCCCGCCTGTCACCACCTCAATCTTCCCGGTATGGTGGCACTCCACCTCTGTGCGTCTGTAGAGGAGGCTTCAAGGAGAAATCCACGTTGGAGGATTCAACGCAACTCCAGACGAAAATGTCTGCTTGGGATTAGAATACGGTCCATCCAAACCCAATCACTAGAATCTCAACGTTCTAAATCAATGGTCATCTTATTAACCACTTGACCTCCGAAAGATTTAACACATGTAAGAAGCTGGGCAACGCTGTGGGGGGTTGGGGGATGCTGCTGTTGGAAGTTGGGGGTAAATGGGGGGCTGAAAGCTCTGCAACAGACTGTGGGGCACGTCCAGGGGCTGGGGGGGGATTGTTAGAGGTTGGGGGACAATGGGGGGGCTAAAGGTTCTACAAAAGGCTGTGGGGCACTTCCAGGGCCACTGTTAAAGGCTGGGGGCACACTGGTAGGGTGGGGGCTAAAGGTTCTGCAACAGGCTCTAGGACTCTACCAGGGGCTGAGGGTCATTAAAGGGAGCTGAGAGGCACTATGGCACACTGTCTGAGGTTGGGGGCTGAAGGTCCTTCAACAGCCTGGGGCACTTCCAGGGGCTGGGGGGGGCACAATGGAGGGCTAAAAAGATTCTACAAAAGGGTGTGGGGCACTGCCAGGGACTGGGAGGCACTGTGGCACAATGCTTGAGGTTGATGGCACAATGAGGAATTAACTGAAGGCTGGTTGCACAATGGAGGGCTGAATACTATGCAAAAGGCTGTGGGCACTTCCAGGGGCTCAGGGGCACTGTTAAAGGCTGGGGGCACAGTGGTGGGGCTGAAGGTTCTGCAACAGGCTCTAGGACTCTGCCAGGGGCTGAGAGTCATTAAAGGAAGCCGAGTGGCACTATGGCACACGGTCTGAGGTTGGGGGTACAATGGGGGGGCTGAAGGTCCTTCAACAGCCTGTGGGGCACTTCCAGGCACTGTTGAAAACTGGGGGCAGCATGGGGGGCTGAAGGTCCTGCAAAAGGCTGTGAGGCACTTTTAGGGGCTATGGGGAACTGTTGGAAGGCTGGGGGCACAATGGGGGGGGGCTAAGGACTCTGCAACAGTCAGGGGAACTTTCAGGAGCTTTAGGGGGTCTACTAAAGGCTAGGGTCACATAGGGGTGCCGATGGCTCTTTAAAGGCTATGGGGCACTTCCAAGGGTACTATTGAAGGCTGGGGGCACAATGGTTGTGGGGCACCGTCAGGGGCTGAGGGGCATTTCAAGAAGCTGGTCGGCACTGTGGCACACTGTTTGAGGCTTTGGGCACCATGAGGGGCTAAAGGCTCTGCAACAGTCAGAGGAGCACTTTCAGGGGCTTCGGGGGTCTAGTGAAGACTGGGGGAACAATGGGGGGGGGGGGGGTTGATGGCTCTGCAACAGCCTGTGGAGCACTTCCAGGGGCTGAGGGGGTACTGTGAGAGGTTGGGTAACACCGAGATACTGTTGGAGGCTGGGGGCACAATGGGGGGCTAAAGCCTCTGCAACAGTCGGGGGAAACTGGCAGTGCCGGGCACAGTGGCAACGTTTGATGGGCACAGTAAGGCTGCAACTGATGGGTGGGTTTTTGTCAGAATTTGCGCCCCCCCAAAAAAATTGGAGTACCACCTGCCACTGGTAGATCTAAAGGAGATTGTAACCGGTGTGGTGACCCTTAGATGCCGTTGACGTTGATTGACCGCACGTCACTTGCGAGCTCAGTCCACACCGCGGCTGCCTGATGCCGCTTTCTGTAATCCAATTACGACGTCATCCCCAACCAGCGGGTGAAAAAAAAAAGATGAATAATTATTTTCCCTCGCAGGTAAAATTAACAAAATGCTGATTGGACAGAAAGCGCGGCCTATCTGGAGATTCATGGCTTTGACATCTGCGTCCTTCTCGACTCAGCGCTCCGCGATCATTTGTCATCGGTAACAATTGTGGCGAAGGGAGGCCCCAGTACGCCGGCCATTCGTTCCCGGGGAACGTGTCACAAATCTCACGCCGTACACAGGCTAAGAGGACGGGAGACCCAACGCCGGATACCGGGCCTGCCGAGCCGAGCGTCACCTGCATGGTCATTAAACATCACAATTACATACAATGTAACATATTTACTTAAAGTGAACCTGTCATCACATATTTTTAATGTGTCATTCCAGGCACTGTTGAAGGAACAATGGGGGGCTGAAGCCTTTACAGAAGTCTGTCCAGCACTTGCAATGAGTTGGGGGGCACTGTGGGAGGCTGAGGACACAAAGAGGGGTTGAAGGCTCTGCAGCAGGTTGGAGGGCACAATGGGGGTGCTGAAAACTCTGCAACAGTCTGTGGAGCCCTTCCAGGAGCTATGGGGCATTTCAAGAAGCTGGTCGGTACTGTGGCACACTGTTTGATGGTAAGGGGAACAATAAGGGGCTTTGGGGGGTATATTGAAGGCAGGGGGCACAATAGGGGGGGCTGATGGCTCAGCAACAGTCTATGGGGCACTTTCAGGGACTTCAGGGGGTACATTGACGGCAGGGGGCACAAAAGGGGATGATGGCTCTGCAACAGGCTATTGGTCACTTCCAGGAGCTTTGGGGGGGGGGGGGGGGGGGGCTGATGGCTCTGCAATAGTCAGGGGGGCACTTCCAGGGGCATATTGAAGACCAGGGGCACAATGGGGGGGCTAAAGGCTCTGCAACAGTCAGGGGGGCACTTCCAGGGGCCTGGGGGGGGGCACTGTGGGAGGCTGAGGACACAAAGAGGGGTTGAAGGCTCTGCAGCTACGTTGGGGGAACTGCTGGTGGCTGGGTGGCACTGTGGGAGGATCGGGGAGACTGGGGGATACTTTTAGAGGTTGAGGGCACAATGAGTGCTAAAGGCTCTGCAGCAGGTTGGGGGGCACTGCCTGGGGCTGGGTGGCACTGTGGGACGCTGATAGAGGTTTATGGCATAATTGGGGGCTAAAGGTTCTGCAGCAGGTTGAGGGGCACTGCCGTGGGCTGTATGGCACTGTGGGAGGTTGCGGGACACTGTGGGATACTTTTGGAGGTTGAGGGCACAATTGGGGGCTAAAGGCTCTGCAGCAGGCTGGGGGCGCTGCCGGGAGCTGGGTGGCACTGTGGGACACTGTTGGAGGTTGAGGGCACAATGGAGAGCTATATGCTCTGCAACAGGCTGTGGGGCAATTCCAGGGGCTTCGGGGGTATATTGAAGGTGGGTGGCACAATGGGGAGCTGAGGGCTCTGCAACAGTCTATGGGGCACTTCCAGGGGCTTCGGGGGGGGGGGGGGCACTGTGGGAGGATGGGTGGCACTGTGGGACACTGATGGAGGTTGAGGGCACAAAGAGGGGCTAAAGGCTGTGCAGCAAGTTGGGGGGGCACTACTGGGGGCTGTGTGGCACTGTGAGAGGATGGGTGGCACTGTGGGACACTGATGGAGGTTGAGGGCACAAAGAGGGGCTAAAGGCTGTGCAGCAAGTTGGGGGGGAACTACTGGGGGCTGTGTGGCACTGTGGGAGGCACACTGAAGGAGGTTGAGGGCACAATGAGGGGCTAAAGGCTTTGCAGCAGGTTGGAGGGCACTGCCAGGGACTGGGTGACACTGTTGGAGATTAAGGGCACAATGTGGGGCTAAAGTCTCTGCAACAGGCTGTGGGGCACATCCAGGGGCTTTGGGGGAGTTTATTGAACGTGGGTGGCACAATGTGGGGCTGATGACTCTGTAACAGTCTGTCTGTGGAGGACTTTCAGGGGCTTTAAGGGGGCCGTGGGTGGAGATGGGTGGCACAATGGGGAGCGGAGGGCTCTGCAACAGTCTTTGGGGCACTTCCAATGGCACTTTGGGAAGAAGGGTGGCACTATCTGACACTGATGGAGGTTGAGGGCACATTGGGGGGGGGGGGCTAAAGGCTCTGCAGCAGGGTGGGGGGGGGGGGATGCTGGGTGGCACTGTGGGAGGTTGGGAGCCACTGTGGGACACTGTTGGAGGTTGAGGGCACAATGAGGAGCTAAGGGCTCTGAAGCGGGTTGGGGGGCAATGCCAGGGAGGGGCTGGGTGCCACTGTGGGAGGTTGGGGGCCACTATGGCACACTAATGAAGGTTGTGGGGCACGATGGGGGCCTAAAGGCTCTGCAGCAGGTTGTGGGGTACTGCCGGGGGGCTGCGTGGCACCGTGGGAGGTTGGGGGCTACCGTGGGACACGGTTGAGGGCACAATGAGGGGCTAAAAACTCTGCAGCGGGTTGGGGGGCAATGCCGGGGAGGGGTTGGGGGCCACTATGGCACACTAATGAAGGTTGTGGGACACGATGGGGGCCTAAAGGCTCTGCAGCAGGTTGTGGGGTACTGCCGGGGGGCTACCGTGGGACACGGTTGAGGGCACAATGAGGGGCTAAAGGCTCTGCAGCGGGTTGGGGGGCAATACCGGGGGGGCACTAGTTGGCACTATGGGAGGTTGGGGGCCACTGCGGCACACTAATGAAGGTTGTGGGGCACGGCGGTGGCCTAAAGGCTCTGCTGCAGGTTGGGGGGGGGGGGTAATACCGTGGGGGCTGGGTGGCACTGTGGGAGATTGGGGGGGGGGGGGCACTGCTAAAGTCACTGAACTAGAGCTCAAGAGGACAGCCCCCCTGCTGCAGCCTCCCACCTTGTGACAATGTTGCAGACTGATCACTGGGTGAGAGGAGACTGAGGAAATGCTTCCTCCTGCCTGCAGCAGACTGATAACATCGCCTCAGCTTGAGCAAAGTCACTGGAAATGCTAAAGGGACATATTCATATTATTATTTATTTTTTATTCACGGCAGGTGAATCAATCATGACAATTTAGAAACGCGTGCAGCAGAAAGTTTTACCTGCGGCGAAAGATTGGGGAAAGTCACAGTCACTGCGTTGCTGCATTATAAATATGAATACACCCCTTACATCCCAGAGATATAATAAAAATAGAAAAAA
>NW_024404790.1:0-29245 GCF_905171775.1 Rana temporaria
GTGTCTGAAGAGAGAGAGCAGTTTTGGTTCAACATGCGCCATTGCGCCAATACTGCTGTCTTGTGGAGGAAGTGACCTTCCCTTCCCTTCTCTTCCCCCAAAGACACATGATCACATTACCTTGAAGGTCTGTGTCCTACATTGGGAAAGTTTTCAACATTTTTTTAACTCCGCCATGGCCGGTCCCAAGCCCGTGCTGAGAAAGGAGGAGGGCCTTCCCACTTCCCTAATTTCCCTTCCACCCTTTCCCTCACCAACTCCATGTTCCTTTAAGGCAGTTTACTGTGCAAAGGGCTAAAAAGAGTTTGTATACAGTCGTAATCTAAAGTTCCACTGTACATCTCTTCTCTGCTGTCCCGTCTGGTGTGCTTGTCTCGACTGTAAAGTGTGGGAAGAGGGTGTACCCCTTTACGGAGGATAGACAGGAGGATCCGTTCGCCCGTGTACATTAAGTGTCTGAAGAGAGAGAGAGCTGTTTTGGTTCAACATGCGCCATTGCGCCAATACTGCTGTCTTGTGGAGGAAGTGACCTTCCCTTCCCTTCTCTTTCCCCAAAGACACATGATCACATTACCTTGAAGGTCTGTGTCCTACATTGGGAAAGTTTTCAACATTTTTTTAACTCCGCCATGGCCGGTCCCAAGCCCGTGCTGAGAAAGGAGGAGGGCCTTCCCACTTCCCTAATTTCCCTTCCACCCTTTCCCTCACCAACTCCATGTTCCTTTAAGGCAGTTTACTGTGCAAAGGGCTAAAAAGAGTTTGTATACAGTCGTAATCTAAAGTTCCACTGTACATCTCTTCTCTGCTGTCCCGTCTGGTGTGCTTGTCTCGACTGTAAAGTGTGGGAAGAGGGTGTACCCCTTTACGGAGGATAGACAGGAGGATCCGTTCGCCCGTGTACATGAAGTGTCTGAAGAGAGAGAGCAGTTTTGGTTCAACATGCGCCATTGCGCCAATACTGCTGTCTTGTGGAGGAAGTGACCTTCCCTTCTCTTCCCCCAAAGACACATGATCACATTACCTTGAAGGTCTGTGTCCTACATTGGGAAAGTTTTCAACATTTTTTTAACTCCGCCATGGCCGGTCCCAAGCCCGTGCTGAGAAAGGAGGAGGGCCTTCCCACTTCCCTAATTTCCCTTCCACCCTTTCCCTCACCAACTCCATGTTCCTTTAAGGCAGTTTACTGTGCAAAGGGCTAAAAAGAGTTTCTATACAGTCGTAATCTAAAGTTCCACTGTACATCTCTTCTCTGCTGTCCCGTCTGGTGTGCTTGTCTCGACTGTAAAGTGTGGGAAGAGGGTGTACCCCTTTACGGAGGATAGACAGGAGGATCCGTTCGCCCGTGTACATTTAGTGTCTGAAGAGAGAGAGCAGTTTTGGTTCAACATGCGCCATTGCGCCAATACTGCTGTCTTGTGGAGGAAGTGACCTTCCCTTCCCTTCTCTTCCCCCAAAGACACATGATCACATTACCTTGAAGGTCTGTGTCCTACATTGGGAAAGTTTTCAACATTTTTTTAACTCCGCCATGGCCGTCCCAAGCCCGTGCTGAGAAAGGAGGAGGGCCTTCCCACTTCCCTAATTTCCCTTCCACCCTTTCCCTCACCAACTCCATGTTCCTTTAAGGCAGTTTACTGTGCAAAGGGCTAAAAAGAGTTTGTATACAGTCGTAATCTAAAGTTCCACTGTACATCTCTTCTCTGCTGTCCCGTCTGGTGTGCTTGTCTCGACTGTAAAGTGTGGGAAGAGGGTGTACCCCTTTACGGAGGATAGACAGGAGGATCCGTTCGCCCGTGTACATGAAGTGTCTGAAGAGAGAGAGCAGTTTTGGTTCAACATGCGCCATTGCGCCAATACTGCTGTCTTGTGGAGGAAGTGACCTTCCCTTCCCTTCTCTTCCCCCAAAGACACATGATCACATTACCTTGAAGGTCTGTGTCCTACATTGGGAAAGTTTTCAACATTTTTTTAACTCCGCCATGGCCGGTCCCAAGCCCGTGCTGAGAAAGGAGGAGGGCCTTCCCACTTCCCTAATTTCCCTTCCACCCTTTCCCTCACCAACTCCATGTTCCTTTAAGGCAGTTTACTGTGCAAAGGGCTAAAAAGAGTTTGTATACAGTCGTAATCTAAAGTTCCACTGTAAATCTCTTCTCTGCTGTCCCATCTGGTGTGCTTGTCTCGACTGTAAAGTGTGGGAAGAGGGTGTACCCCTTTACGGAGGATAGACAGGAGGATCCGTTCGCCCGTGTACATTAAGTGTCTGAAGAGAGAGAGCAGTTTTGGTTCAACATGCGCCATTGCGCCAATACTGCTGTCTTGTGGAGGAAGTGACCTTCCCTTCCCTTCTCTTCCCCCAAAGACACATGATCACATTACCTTGAAGGTCTGTGTCCTACATTGGGAAAGTTTTCAACATTTTTTTAACTCCGCCATGGCCCGTCCCAAGCCCGTGCTGAGAAAGGAGGAGGGCCTTCCCACTTCCCTAATTTCCCTTCCACCCTTTCCCTCACCAACTCCATGTTCCTTTAAGGCAGTTTACTGTGCAAAGGGCTAAAAAGAGTTTGTATACAGTCGTAATCTAAAGTTCCACTGTACATCTCTTCTCTGCTGTCCCGTCTGGTGTGCTTGTCTCGACTGTAAAGTGTGGGAAGAGGGTGTACCCCTTTACGGAGGATAGACAGGAGGATCAGTTCGCCCGTGTACATTAAGTGTCTGAAGAGAGAGAGCAGTTTTGGTTCAACATGCGCCATTGCGCCAATACTGCTGTCTTGTGGAGGAAGTGACCTTCCCTTCTCTTCCCCCAAAGACACATGATCACATTACCTTGAAGGTCTGTGTCCTACATTGGGAAAGTTTTCAACATTTTTTTAACTCCGCCATGGCCGGTCCCAAGCCCGTGCTGAGAAAGGAGGAGGGCCTTCCCACTTCCCTAATTTCCCTTCCACCCTTTCCCTCACCAACTCCATGTTCCTTTAAGGCAGTTTACTGTGCAAAGGGCTAAAAAGAGTTTCTATACAGTCGTAATCTAAAGTTCCACTGTACATCTCTTCTCTGCTGTCCCTGTCTGGTGTGCTTGTCTCGACTGTAAAGTGTGGGAAGAGGGTGTACCCCTTTACGGAGGATAGACAGGAGGATCCGTTCGCCCGTGTACATTAAGTGTCTGAAGAGAGAGAAAGCTGTTTTGGTTCAACATGCGCCATTGCGCCAATACTGCTGTCTTGTGGAGGAAGTGACCTTCCCTTCCCTTCTCTTCCCCCAAAGACACATGATCACATTACCTTGAAGGTCTGTGTCCTACATTGGGAAAGTTTTCAACATTTTTTTAACTCCGCCATGGCCGTCCCAAGCCCGTGCTGAGAAAGGAGGAGGGCCTTCCCACTTCCCTAATTTCCCTTCCACCCTTTCCCTCACCAACTCCATGTTCCTTTAAGGCAGTTTACTGTGCAAAGGGCTAAAAAGAGTTTGTATACAGTCGTAATCTAAAGTTCCACTGTACATCTCTTCTCTGCTGTCCCATCTGGTGTGCTTGTCTCGACTGTAAAGTGTGGGAAGAGGGTGTACCCCTTTACGGAGGATAGACAGGAGGATCCGTTCGCCCGTGTACATGAAGTGTCTGAAGAGAGAGAGCAGTTTTGGTTCAACATGCGCCATTGCGCCAATACTGCTGTCTTGTGGAGGAAGTGACCTTCCCTTCCATTCTCTTCCCCCAAAGACACATGATCACATTACCTTGAAGGTCTGTGTCCTACATTGGGAAAGTTTTCAACATTTTTTTAACTCCGCCATGGCCGGTCCCAAGCCCGTGCTGAGAAAGGAGGAGGGCCTTCCCACTTCCCTAATTTCCCTTCCACCCTTTCCCTCACCAACTCCATGTTCCTTTAAGGCAGTTTACTGTGCAAAGGGCTAAAAAGAGTTTGTATACAGTCGTAATCTAAAGTTCCACTGTACATCTCTTCTCTGCTGTCCCATCTGGTGTGCTTGTCTCGACTGTAAAGTGTGGGAAGAGGGTGTACCCCTTTACGGAGGATAGACAGGAGGATCCGTTCGCCCGTGTACATGAAGTGTCTGAAGAGAGAGAGCAGTTTTGGTTCAACATGCGCCATTGCGCCAATACTGCTGTCTTGTGGAGGAAGTGACCTTCCCTTCCCTTCTCTTCCCCCAAAGACACATGATCACATTACCTTGAAGGTCTGTGTCCTACATTGGGAAAGTTTTCAACATTTTTTTAACTCCGCCATGGCCGGTCCCAAGCCCGTGCTGAGAAAGGAGGAGGGCCTTCCCACTTCCCTAATTTCCCTTCCACCCTTTCCCTCACCAACTCCATGTTCCTTTAAGGCAGTTTACTGTGCAAAGGGCTAAAAAGAGTTTGTATACAGTCGTAATCTAAAGTTCCACTGTACATCTCTTCTCTGCTGTCCCGTCTGGTGTGCTTGTCTCGACTGTAAAGTGTGGGAAGAGGGTGTACCCCTTTACGGAGGATAGACAGGAGGATCCGTTCGCCCGTGTACATGAAGTGTCTGAAGAGAGAGAGCAGTTTTGGTTCAACATGCGTCATTGCGCCAATACTGCTGTCTTGTGGAGGAAGTGACCTTCCCTTCTCTTCCCCCAAAGACACATGATCACATTACCTTGAAGGTCTGTGTCCTACATTGGGAAAGTTTTCAACATTTTTTTAACTCCGCCATGGCCGGTCCCAAGCCTGTGCTGAGAAAGGAGGAGGGCCTTCCCACTTCCCTAATTTCCCTTCCACCCTTTCCCTCACCAACTCCATGTTCCTTTAAGGCAGTTTACTGTGCAAAGGGCTAAAAAGAGTTTGTATACAGTCGTAATCTAAAGTTCCACTGTACATCTCTTCTCTGCTGTCCTGTCTGGTGTGCTTGTCTCGACTGTAAAGTGTGGGAAGAGGGTGTACCCCTTTACGGAGGATAGACAGGAGGATCCGTTCGCCCGTGTACATTAAGTGTCTGAAGAGAGAGAGCAGTTTTGGTTCAACATGCGTCATTGCGCCAATACTGCTGTCTTGTGGAGGAAGTGACCTTCCCTTCCCTTCTCTTCCCCCAAAGACACATGATCACATTACCTTGAAGGTCTGTGTCCTACATTGGGAAAGTTTTCAACATTTTTTTAACTCCGCCATGGCCGGTCCCAAGCCCGTGCTGAGAAAGGAGGAGGGCCTTCCCACTTCCCTAATTTCCCTTCCACCCTTTCCCTCACCAACTCCATGTTCCTTTAAGGCAGTTTACTGTGCAAAGGGCTAAAAAGAGTTTGTATACAGTCGTAATCTAAAGTTCCACTGTAAATCTCTTCTCTGCTGTCCCATCTGGTGTGCTTGTCTCGACTGTAAAGTGTGGGAAGAGGGTGTACCCCTTTACGGAGGATAGACAGGAGGATCCGTTCGCCCGTGTACATGAAGTGTCTGAAGAGAGAGAGCAGTTTTGGTTCAACATGCGCCATTGCGCCAATACTGCTGTCTTGTGGAGGAAGTGACCTTCCCTTCCCTTCTCTTCCCCCAAAGACACATGATCACATTACCTTGAAGGTCTGTGTCCTACATTGGGAAAGTTTTCAACATTTTTTTAACTCCGCCATGGCCGGTCCCAAGCCCGTGCTGAGAAAGGAGGAGGGCCTTCCCACTTCCCTAATTTCCCTTCCACCCTTTCCCTCACCAACTCCATGTTCCTTTAAGGCAGTTTACTGTGCAAAGGGCTAAAAAGAGTTTGTATACAGTCGTAATCTAAAGTTCCACTGTACATCTCTTCTCTGCTGTCCCGTCTGGTGTGCTTGTCTCGACTGTAAAGTGTGGGAAGAGGGTGTACCCCTTTACGGAGGATAGACAGGAGGATCCGTTCGCCCGTGTACATTAAGTGTCTGAAGAGAGAGAAAGCTGTTTTGGTTCAACATGTGCCATTGCGCCAATACTGCTGTCTTGTGGAGGAAGTGACCTTCCCTTCCCTTCTCTTCCCCCAAAGACACATGATCACATTACCTTGAAGGTCTGTGTCCTACATTGGGAAAGTTTTCAACATTTTTTTAACTCCGCCATGGCCGGTCCCAAGCCCGTGCTGAGAAAGGAGGAGGGCCTTCCCACTTCCCTAATTTCCCTTCCACCCTTTCCCTCACCAACTCCATGTTCCTTTAAGGCAGTTTACTGTGCAAAGGGCTAAAAAGAGTTTGTATACAGTCGTAATCTGAAGTTCCACTGTACATCTCTTCTCTGCTGTCCCGTCTGGTGTGCTTGTCTCGACTGTAAAGTGTGGGAAGAGGGTGTACCCCTTTACGGAGGATAGACAGGAGGATCCGTTCGCCCGTGTACATTAAGTGTCTGAAGAGAGAGAGCAGTTTTGGTTCAACATGCGCCATTGCGCCAATACTACTGTCTTGTGGAGGAAGTGACCTTCCCTTCCCTTCTCTTCCCCCAAAGACACATGATCACATTACCTTGAAGGTCTGTGTCCTACATTGGGAAAGTTTTCAACATTTTTTTAACTCCGCCATGGCCGGTCCCAAGCCCGTGCTGAGAAAGGAGGAGGGCCTTCCCACTTCCCTAATTTCCCTTCCACCCTTTCCCTCACCAACTCCATGTTCCTTTAAGGCAGTTTACTGTGCAAAGGGCTAAAAAGAGTTTGTATACAGTCGTAATCTAAAGTTCCACTGTACATCTCTTCTCTGCTGTCCCGTCTGGTGTGCTTGTCTCGACTGTAAAGTGTGGGAAGAGGGTGTACCCCTTTACGGAGGATAGACAGGAGGATCCGTTCGCCCGTGTACATGAAGTGTCTGAAGAGAGAGAGCAGTTTTGGTTCAACATGCGCCATTGCGCCAATACTGCTGTCTTGTGGAGGAAGTGACCTTCCCTTCCCTTCTCTTCCCCCAAAGACACATGATCACATTACCTTGAAGGTCTGTGTCCTACATTGGGAAAGTTTTCAACATTTTTTTAACTCCGCCATGGCCGGTCCCAAGCCCGTGCTGAGAAAGGAGGAGGGCCTTCCCACTTCCCTAATTTCCCTTCCACCCTTTCCCTCACCAACTCCATGTTCCTTTAAGGCAGTTTACTGTGCAAAGGGCTAAAAAGAGTTTGTATACAGTCGTAATCTAAAGTTCCACTGTACATCTCTTCTCTGCTGTCCCGTCTGGTGTGCTTGTCTCGACTGTAAAGTGTGGGAAGAGGGTGTACCCCTTTACGGAGGATAGACAGGAGGATCCGTTCGCCCGTGTACATTAAGTGTCTGAAGAGAGAGAGCAGTTTTGGTTCAACATGCGCCATTGCGCCAATACTGCTGTCTTGTGGAGGAAGTGACCTTCCCTTCCCTTCTCTTCCCCCAAAGACACATGATCACATTACCTTGAAGGTCTGTGTCCTACATTGGGAAAGTTTTCAACATTTTTTTAACTCCGCCATGGCCGGTCCCAAGCACGTGCTGAGAAAGGAGGAGGGCCTTCCCACTTCCCTAATTTCCCTTCCACCCTTTCCCTCACCAACTCCATGTTCCTTTAAGGCAGTTTACTGTGCAAAGGGCTAAAAAGAGTTTGTATACAGTCGTAATCTAAAGTTCCACTGTACATCTCTTCTCTGCTGTCCCATCTGGTGTGCTTGTCTCGACTGTAAAGTGTGGGAAGAGGGTGTACCCCTTTACGGAGGATAGACAGGAGGATCCGTTCGCCCGTGTACATTAAGTGTCTGAAGAGAGAGAGCAGTTTTGGTTCAACATGCGCCATTGCGCCAATACTGCTGTCTTGTGGAGGAAGTGACCTTCCCTTCTCTTCCCCGAAAGACACATGATCACATTACCTTGAAGGTCTGTGTCCTACATTGGGAAAGTTTTCAACATTTTTTTAACTCCGCCATGGCCCGTCCCAAGCCCGTGCTGAGAAAGGAGGAGGGCCTTCCCACTTCCCTAATTTCCCTTCCACCCTTTCCCTCACCAACTCCATGTTCCTTTAAGGCAGTTTACTGTGCAAAGGGCTAAAAAGAGTTTGTATACAGTCGTAATCTAAAGTTCCACTGTACATCTCTTCTCTGCTGTCCCATCTGGTGTGCTTGTCTCGACTGTAAAGTGTGGGAAGAGGGTGTACCCCTTTACGGAGGATAGACAGGAGGATCCGTTCGCCCGTGTACATTAAGTGTCTGAAGAGAGAGAGCAGTTTTGGTTCAACATGCGCCATTGCGCCAATACTGCTGTCTTGTGGAGGAAGTGACCTTCCCTTCCCTTCTCTTCCCCCAAAGACACATGATCACATTACCTTGAAGGTCTGTGTCCTACATTGGGAAAGTTTTCAACATTTTTTTAACTCCGCCATGGCCGGTCCCAAGCCCGTGCTGAGAAAGGAGGAGGGCCTTCCCACTTCCCTAATTTCCCTTCCACCCTTTCCCTCACCAACTCCATGTTCCTTTAAGGCAGTTTACTGTGCAAAGGGCTAAAAAGAGTTTGTATACAGTCGTAATCTAAAGTTCCACTGTACATCTCTTCTCTGCTGTCCCGTCTGGTGTGCTTGTCTCGACTGTAAAGTGTGGGAAGAGGGTGTACCCCTTTACGGAGGATAGACAGGAGGATCCGTTCGCCCGTGTACATGAAGTGTCTGAAGAGAGAGAGCAGTTTTGGTTCAACATGCGCCATTGCGCCAATACTGCTGTCTTGTGGAGGAAGTGACCTTCCCTTCTCTTCCCCCAAAGACACATGATCACATTACCTTGAAGGTCTGTGTCCTACATTGGGAAAGTTTTCAACATTTTTTTAACTCCGCCATGGCCGGTCCCAAGCCCGTGCTGAGAAAGGAGGAGGGCCTTCCCACTTCCCTAATTTCCCTTCCACCCTTTCCCTCACCAACTCCATGTTCCTTTAAGGCAGTTTACTGTGCAAAGGGCTAAAAAGAGTTTGTATACAGTCGTAATCTAAAGTTCCACTGTACATCTCTTCTCTGCTGTCCTGTCTGGTGTGCTTGTCTCGACTGTAAAGTGTGGGAAGAGGGTGTACCCCTTTACGGAGGATAGACAGGAGGATCCGTTCGCCCGTGTACATTAAGTGTCTGAAGAGAGAGAGCAGTTTTGGTTCAACATGCGCCATTGCGCCAATACTGCTGTCTTGTGGAGGAAGTGACCTTCCCTTCCCTTCTCTTCCCCCAAAGACACATGATCACATTACCTTGAAGGTCTGTGTCCTACATTGGGAAAGTTTTCAACATTTTTTTAACTCCGCCATGGCCCGTCCTAAGCCTGTGCTGAGAAAGGAGGAGGGCCTTCCCACTTCCCTAATTTCCCTTCCACCCTTTCCCTCACCAACTCCATGTTCCTTTAAGGCAGTTTACTGTGCAAAGGGCTAAAAAGAGTTTGTATACAGTCGTAATCTAAAGTTCCACTGTACATCTCTTCTCTGCTGTCCCGTCTGGTGTGCTTGTCTCGACTGTAAAGTGTGGGAAGAGGGTGTACCCCTTTACGGAGGATAGACAGGAGGATCCGTTCGCCCGTGTACATGAAGTGTCTGAAGAGAGAGAGCAGTTTTGGTTCAACATGCGCCATTGCGCCAATACTGCTGTCTTGTGGAGGAAGTGACCTTCCCTTCTCTTCCCCCAAAGACACATGATCACATTACCTTGAAGGTCTGTGTCCTACATTGGGAAAGTTTTCAACATTTTTTTAACTCCGCCATGGCCGGTCCCAAGCCCGTGCTGAGAAAGGAGGAGGGCCTTCCCACTTCCCTAATTTCCCTTCCACCCTTTCCCTCACCAACTCCATGTTCCTTTAAGGCAGTTTACTGTGCAAAGGGCTAAAAAGAGTTTGTATACAGTCGTAATCTAAAGTTCCACTGTACATCTCTTCTCTGCTGTCCCGTCTGGTGTGCTTGTCTCGACTGTAAAGTGTGGGAAGAGGGTGTACCCCTTTACGGAGGATAGACAGGAGGATCCGTTCGCCCGTGTACATTAAGTGTCTGAAGAGAGAGAGCAGTTTTGGTTCAACATGCGCCATTGCGCCAATACTGCTGTCTTGTGGAGGAAGTGACCTTCCCTTCTCTTCCCCCAAAGACACATGATCACATTACCTTGAAGGTCTGTGTCCTACATTGGGAAAGTTTTCAACATTTTTTTAACTCCGCCATGGCCGGTCCCAAGCCCGTGCTGAGAAAGGAGGAGGGCCTTCCCACTTCCCTAATTTCCCTTCCACCCTTTCCCTCACCAACTCCATGTTCCTTTAAGGCAGTTTACTGTGCAAAGGGCTAAAAAGAGTTTGTATACAGTCGTAATCTAAAGTTCCACTGTACATCTCTTCTCTGCTGTCCCGTCTGGTGTGCTTGTCTCGACTGTAAAGTGTGGGAAGAGGGTGTACCCCTTTACGGAGGATAGACAGGAGGATCCGTTCGCCCGTGTACATTAAGTGTCTGAAGAGAGAGAGCAGTTTTGGTTCAACATGCGCCATTGCGCCAATACTGCTGTCTTGTGGAGGAAGTGACCTTCCCTTCCCTTCTCTTCCCCCAAAGACACATGATCACATTACCTTGAAGGTCTGTGTCCTACATTGGGAAAGTTTTCAACATTTTTTTAACTCCGCCATGGCCGGTCCCAAGCCCGTGCTGAGAAAGGAGGAGGGCCTTCCCACTTCCCTAATTTCCCTTCCACCCTTTCCCTCACCAACTCCATGTTCCTTTAAGGCAGTTTACTGTGCAAAGGGCTAAAAAGAGTTTGTATACAGTCGTAATCTAAAGTTCCACTGTACATCTCTTCTCTGCTGTCCCGTCTGGTGTGCTTGTCTCGACTGTAAAGTGTGGGAAGAGGGTGTACCCCTTTACGGAGGATAGACAGGAGGATCCGTTCGCCCGTGTACATGAAGTGTCTGAAGAGAGAGAGCAGTTTTGGTTCAACATGCGCCATTGCGCCAATACTGCTGTCTTGTGGAGGAAGTGACCTTCCCTTCCCTTCTCTTCCCCCAAAGACACATGATCACATTACCTTGAAGGTCTGTGTCCTACATTGGGAAAGTTTTCAACATTTTTTTAACTCCGCCATGGCCGGTCCCAAGCCCGTGCTGAGAAAGGAGGAGGGCCTTCCCACTTCCCTAATTTCCCTTCCACCCTTTCCCTCACCAACTCCATGTTCCTTTAAGGCAGTTTACTGTGCAAAGGGCTAAAAAGAGTTTGTATACAGTCGTAATCTAAAGTTCCACTGTACATCTCTTCTCTGCTGTCCCATCTGGTGTGCATGTCTCGACTGTAAAGTGTGGGAAGAGGGTGTACCCCTTTACGGAGGATAGACAGGAGGATCCGTTCGCCCGTGTACATGAAGTGTCTGAAGAGAGAGAGCAGTTTTGGTTCAACATGCGCCATTGCGCCAATACTGCTGTCTTGTGGAGGAAGTGACCTTCCCTTCCTTCTCTTCCCCCAAAGACACATGATCACATTACCTTGAAGGTCTGTGTCCTACATTGGGAAAGTTTTCAACATTTTTTTAACTCCGCCATGGCCGGTCCCAAGCCCGTGCTGAGAAAGGAGGAGGGCCTTCCCACTTCCCTAATTTCCCTTCCACCCTTTCCCTCACCAACTCCATGTTCCTTTAAGGCAGTTTACTGTGCAAAGGGCTAAAAAGAGTTTGTATACAGTCGTAATCTAAAGTTCCACTGTACATCTCTTCTCTGCTGTCCTGTCTGGTGTGCTTGTCTCGACTGTAAAGTGTGGGAAGAGGGTGTACCCCTTTACGGAGGATAGACAGGAGGATCCGTTCGCCCGTGTACATTTAGTGTCTGAAGAGAGAGAGCAGTTTTGGTTCAACATGCGCCATTGCGCCAATACTGCTGTCTTGTGGAGGAAGTGACCTTCCCTTCCCTTCTCTTCCCCCAAAGACACATGATCACATTACCTTGAAGGTCTGTGTCCTACATTGGGAAAGTTTTCAACATTTTTTTAACTCCGCCATGGCCCGTCCCAAGCCCGTGCTGAGAAAGGAGGAGGGCCTTCCCACTTCCCTAATTTCCCTTCCACCCTTTCCCTCACCAACTCCATGTTCCTTTAAGGCAGTTTACTGTGCAAAGGGCTAAAAAGAGTTTGTATACAGTCGTAATCTAAAGTTCCACTGTACATCTCTTCTCTGCTGTCCCATCTGGTGTGCTTGTCTCGACTGTAAAGTGTGGGAAGAGGGTGTACCCCTTTACGGAGGATAGACAGGAGGATCCGTTCGCCCGTGTACATGAAGTGTCTGAAGAGAGAGAGCAGTTTTGGTTCAACATGCGCCATTGCGCCAATACTGCTGTCTTGTGGAGGAAGTGACCTTCCCTTCCCTTCTCTTCCCCCAAAGACACATGATCACATTACCTTGAAGGTCTGTGTCCTACATTGGGAAAGTGTTCAACATTTTTTTAACTCCGCCATGGCCGGTCCCAAGCCCGTGCTGAGAAAGGAGGAGGGCCTTCCCACTTCCCTAATTTCCCTTCCACCCTTTCCCTCACCAACTCCATGTTCCTTTAAGGCAGTTTACTGTGCAAAGGGCTAAAAAGAGTTTGTATACAGTCGTAATCTAAAGTTCCACTGTACATCTCTTCTCTGCTGTCCCGTCTGGTGTGCTTGTCTCGACTGTAAAGTGTGGGAAGAGGGTGTACCCCTTTACGGAGGATAGACAGGAGGATCCGTTCGCCCGTGTACATGAAGTGTCTGAAGAGAGAGAGCAGTTTTGGTTCAACATGCGCCATTGCGCCAATACTGCTGTCTTGTGGAGGAAGTGACCTTCCCTTCTCTTCCCCCAAAGACACATGATCACATTACCTTGAAGGTCTGTGTCCTACATTGGGAAAGTTTTCAACATTTTTTTAACTCCGCCATGGCCGGTCCCAAGCCCGTGCTGAGAAAGGAGGAGGGCCTTCCCACTTCCCTAATTTCCCTTCCACCCTTTCCCTCACCAACTCCATGTTCCTTTAAGGCAGTTTACTGTGCAAAGGGCTAAAAAGAGTTTGTATACAGTCGTAATCTAAAGTTCCACTGTACATCTCTTCTCTGCTGTCCCATCTGGTGTGCTTGTCTCGACTGTAAAGTGTGGGAAGAGGGTGTACCCCTTTACGGAGGATAGACAGGAGGATCCGTTCGCCCGTGTACATGAAGTGTCTGAAGAGAGAGAGCAGTTTTGGTTCAACATGCGCCATTGCGCCAATACTGCTGTCTTGTGGAGGAAGTGACCTTCCCTTCCCTTCTCTTCCCCCAAAGACACATGATCACATTACCTTGAAGGTCTGTGTCCTACATTGGGAAAGTTTTCAACATTTTTTTAACTCCGCCATGGCCGGTCCCAAGCCCGTGCTGAGAAAGGAGGAGGGCCTTCCCACTTCCCTAATTTCCCTTCCACCCTTTCCCTCACCAACTCCATGTTCCTTTAAGGCAGTTTACTGTGCAAAGGGCTAAAAAGAGTTTGTATACAGTCGTAATCTAAAGTTCCACTGTACATCTCTTCTCTGCTGTCCCGCACTCTAAAAAATAATGTCTTGGCTCAACAAAAAAAAATAACGCAACAGTTTGCATCAAGCTTTTTAAGTTATGACAATGTCAGGTAAAATTAAGTGGAAGCAACAACCTACATTGTGTTGAGGTAATTAGCTTTTCTGCTAGATATAAATGCATTTTTATTTACCATCCACTTAATTACTGGCATTATAAACACATGTTTTTAAGTTGAGTAGTCAACAATATTAAGTTGCTCCAATTAGTTTTTCCAGTTTCTACAATCATTTTTTTAAGTCACATGTACTTAATTTCTACAATTATGAGCACACTTTCTTTAGGTTAATAAACAGCTAAACTCAAGTTGGTCCAAAGTTATTTTCTCTATTAGTGTTTAGCTTTGTTTTTGTACTAGCTTTCACAAATGAATTCATTCAACAACACAATTGTTAAACAATTAGACCCCTTTCACACTGGAGTGGTTTGCAGGCGCTATTGTGCTTAAAATAGCGCCTGCAAACCGACCCTAAACTGTGTCTCCAGTGACCCTAAAGCTTTGTCTCCAGTGTGAAAGCCCAAGGGCTTTTACACTGGAGCGGTGCGCTAGCAGGACGGGAAAAAAGTCCTGCTAGCCACATCTTGTGGTGTTTATACCGCTCCTCCCCATTAATTTTTAATGGAACAGCACGGCTATACCGCTGAAAAAGCACCTCCGCAGAGCCGCCTTGCAGTGTTTTTTAACCACTTCTCGGCCGCTGGCGGGGTAAAACCGCCCTGCTAGCGGCCAAATACCGGCGCAAAAAATAGCGGCACTTTACCACGGACGCACTCACCGCCCCAGTGTGAAAGGGGCCTTAAATTTATTACACAAAACGGTTGAGTTTTTTTACATAAATAGTAAAGTTAACAAAAATAGAAAATAAGTTTCAAACATAAAGATTTGTACCATGTATAATATATCCTAATATATCTAAAACCACAGTGCCAAATATAAACTTAGAACCGTCTCACACCGGAAATTGCACAGGAATGCGCTGTATGTTCACATGCGATTCACATGCAGTTCTGTGTAGTGCGATTTCAGCTCATTCATTTTGGATGGGCTGAATTTGCACTGCACTAAAAGTAGTGTATCTACAATTGGAAACTCATTGCAACCGGATCACATGGTACTTCTGTACCACGTGATCCAGTGCAAGCAAACACACTGCTTTTGTGATCTGCATTTGGGGTGTCATTAGCTTAAAATTGACACTCACTGCAGAACACAGCTGCAGTGCATTTTAAACATGGTGTGGGAAATTCTCATGGATACACCGCTCCTACAGCACCCCTGCCCATTGAAATTATTGGGCAGCACCACCGGCAGCGGCACTTTCCTGGCGGTTTTAACCTTTAACTACTGACGCCGCCTCAGTGTGAAAGCGGCCTTAGGGCAAGAAGGAAGAGGGAGCTGATAAGGGGGAAAGAGCATAAAAAAAATGAATCCAATCATGTGCAAGCGAAAATGCTGTTTTTATTTTCCTTGCATGTCCCCCTCAGATCTACAGTGACTGCACTTCCAAGTGCACCTTCAGTGCAAAGTGGATTTGCCTTTAGTAAATATTTTAAACAAACCATGAAGTCTTGAATATAGTTTGCCATAGAAGCTAAAATCTATAATACACTGACTCCCCTGGCACAAAAAAAAACTTTTTCAAGCTTAGCAGATTTTACAAATGGCGCACTATCAATGCTACCCACTGACATGAGGCATTTATGTTCACAAGGCTAAAAACAACCAGCACTATATTAGGACAAAGTTTGTTAGTTGGTGTTGCCTTTTAACACCTAGTTCTCGAGCTATAGGCTATAAGGGATTACAAACAGTAATAGTTCCAAATTTCTTTGTAAAGCAAATTATTTTCACCTTTAAAAATGTCTTTCATATCTCTGTGCCGCAGCAGGTCTTCCTTCCAACATGTCTCAGCTTTTTCTGCGTTATGTTGGTGGGGGAGGAGACTTGCAATAACTCAAGATAGAACAAAATTGAGTTACCAAGTCCATTTTATTAAGTTACCACAACTTAAATTTCCTTTTACATCAATGAATGCAGAAATGGGACTGTACACAACACACAAAATTAGGTTGCTGTAATTTCCAACATTATAATATCAACAGAACTTATTAAAATAGGTTTTCAACGTAAAAAGTTTATTTAAAACAATAAATTAGAATTTTTACCTTGGAAATATGCATTTAATTAAGTGGTGGTAACAGGTCTCTTGAATTACTTTTTAGAGTGCGTCTGGTGTGCTTGTCTCGACTGTAAAGTGTGGGAAGAGGGTGTACCCCTTTACGGAGGATAGACAGGAGGATCCGTTCGCCCGTGTACATTAAGTGTCTGAAGAGAGAGAGCAGTTTTGGTTCAACATGCGTCATTGCGCCAATACTGCTGTCTTTTGGAGGAAGTGACCTTCCCTTCCCTTCTCTTCCCCCAAAGACACATGATCACATTACCTTGAAGGTCTGTGTCCTACATTGGGAAAGTTTTCAACATTTTTTTAACTCCGCCATGGCCGGTCCCAAGCCCGTGCTGAGAAAGGAGGAGGGCCTTCCCACTTCCCTAATTTCCCTTCCACCCTTTCCCTCACCAACTCCATGTTCCTTTAAGGCAGTTTACTGTGCAAAGGGCTAAAAAGAGTTTGTATACAGTCGTAATCTAAAGATCCACTGTACATCTCTTCTCTGCTGTCCCGTCTGGTGTGCTTGTCTCGACTGTAAAGTGTGGGAAGAGGGTGTACCCCTTTACGGAGGATAGACAGGAGGATCCGTTCGCCCGTGTACATTAAGTGTCTGAAGAGAGAGAGCAGTTTTGGTTCAACATGCGTCATTGCGCCAATACTGCTGTCTTGTGGAGGAAGTGACCTTCCCTTCCCTTCTCTTCCCTCAAAGACACATGATCACATTACCTTGAAGGTCTGTGTCCTACATTGGGAAAGTTTTCAACATTTTTTTAACTCCGCCATGGCCGGTCCCAAGCCTGTGCTGAGAAAGGAGGAGGGCCTTCCCACTTCCCTAATTTCCCTTCCACCCTTTCCCTCACCAACTCCATGTTCCTTTAAGGCAGTTTACTGTGCAAAGGGCTAAAAAGAGTTTGTATACAGTCGTAATCTAAAGTTCCACTGTACATCTCTTCTCTGCTGTCCCGTCTGGTGTGCTTGTCTCGACTGTAAAGTGTGGGAAGAGGGTGTACCCCTTTACGGAGGATAGACAGGAGGATCCGTTTGCCAGTGTACATGAAGTGTCTGAAGAGAGAGAGCAGTTTTGGTTCAACATGCGCCATTGCGCCAATACTGCTGTCTTGTGGAGGAAGTGACCTTCCCTTCCCTTCTCTTCCCCCAAAGACACATGATCACATTACCTTGAAGGTCTGTGTCCTACATTGGGAAAGTTTTCAACATTTTTTTAACTCCGCCATGGCCCGTCCCAAGCCCGTGCTGAGAAAGGAGGAGGGCCTTCCCACTTCCCTAATTTCCCTTCCACCCTTTCCCTCACCAACTCCATGTTCCTTTAAGGCAGTTTACTGTGCAAAGGGCTAAAAAGAGTTTGTATACAGTCGTAATCTAAAGTTCCACTGTACATCTCTTCTCTGCTGTCCCATCTGGTGTGCTTGTCTCGACTGTAAAGTGTGGGAAGAGGGTGTACCCCTTTACGGAGGATAGACAGGAGGATCCGTTCGCCCGTGTACATGAAGTGTCTGAAGAGAGAGAGCAGTTTTGGTTCAACATGCGCCATTGCGCCAATACTGCTGTCTTGTGGAGGAAGTGACCTTCCCTTCCCTTCTCTTCCCCCAAAGACACATGATCACATTACCTTGAAGGTCTGTGTCCTACATTGGGAAAGTTTTCAACATTTTTTTAACTCCGCCATGGCCGGTCCCAAGCCCGTGCTGAGAAAGGAGGAGGGCCTTCCCACTTCCCTAATTTCCCTTCCACCCTTTCCCTCACCAACTCCATGTTCCTTTAAGGCAGTTTACTGTGCAAAGGGCTAAAAAGGGTTTGTATACAGTCGTAATCTAAAGTTCCACTGTACATCTCTTCTCTGTTGTCCCGTCTGGTGTGCTTGTCTCGACTGTAAAGTGTGGGAAGAGGGTGTACCCCTTTACGGAGGATAGACAGGAGGATCCGTTCGCCCGTGTACATTAAGTGTCTGAAGAGAGAGAGCAGTTTTGGTTCAACATGCGTCATTGCGCCAATACTGCTGTCTTTTGGAGGAAGTGACCTTCCCTTCCCTTATCTTCCCCCAAAGACACATGATCACATTACCTTGAAGGTCTGTGTCCTACATTGGGAAAGTTTTCAACATTTTTTTAACTCCGCCATGGCCGGTCCCAAGCCCGTGCTGAGAAAGGAGGAGGGCCTTCCCACTTCCCTAATTTCCCTTCCACCCTTTCCCTCACCAACTCCATGTTCCTTTAAGGCAGTTTACTGTGCAAAGGGCTAAAAAGAGTTTGTATACAGTCGTAATCTAAAGTTCCACTGTAAATCTCTTCTCTGCTGTCCCGTCTGGTGTGCTTGTCTCGACTGTAAAGTGTGGGAAGAGGGTGTACCCCTTTACGGAGGATAGACAGGAGGATCCGTTCGCCCGTGTACATTAAGTGTCTGAAGAGAGAGAGCAGTTTTGGTTCAACATGCGCCATTGCGCCAATACTGCTGTCTTGTGGAGGAAGTGACCTTCCCTTCCCTTCTCTTCCCCCAAAGACACATGATCACATTACCTTGAAGGTCTGTGTCCTACATTGGGAAAGTTTTCAACATTTTTTTAACTCCGCCATGGCCGGTCCCAAGCCCGTGCTGAGAAAGGAGGAGGGCCTTCCCACTTCCCTAATTTCCCTTCCACCCTTTCCCTCACCAACTCCATGTTCCTTTAAGGCAGTTTACTGTGCAAAGGGCTAAAAAGAGTTTGTATACAGTCGTAATCTAAAGTTCCACTGTACATCTCTTCTCTGCTGTCCCGTCTGGTGTGCTTGTCTCGACTGTAAAGTGTGGGAAGAGGGTGTACCCCTTTACGGAGGATAGACAGGAGGATCCGTTCGCCCGTGTACATTAAGTGTCTGAAGAGAGAGAGCAGTTTTGGTTCAACATGCGTCATTGCGCCAATACTGCTGTCTTGTGGAGGAAGTGACCTTCCCTTCCCTTCTCTTCCCCCAAAGACACATGATCACATTACCTTGAAGGTCTGTGTCCTACATTGGGAAAGTTTTCAACATTTTTTTAACTCCGCCATGGCCGGTCCCAAGCCCGTGCTGAGAAAGGAGGAGGGCCTTCCCACTTCCCTAATTTCCCTTCCACCCTTTCCCTCACCAACTCCATGTTCCTTTAAGGCAGTTTACTGTGCAAAGGGCTAAAAAGAGTTTGTATACAGTCGTAATCTAAAGTTCCACTGTACATCTCTTCTCTGCTGTCCCGTCTGGTGTGCTTGTCTCGACTGTAAAGTGTGGGAAGAGGGTGTACCCCTTTACGGAGGATAGACAGGAGGATCCGTTCGCCCGTGTACATTAAGTGTCTGAAGAGAGAGAGCAGTTTTGGTTCAACATGCGCCATTGCGCCAATACTGCTGTCTTGTGGAGGAAGTGACCTTCCCTTCCCTTCTCTTCCCCCAAAGACACATGATCACATTACCTTGAAGGTCTGTGTCCTACATTGGGAAAGTTTTCAACATTTTTTTAACTCCGCCATGGCCGGTCCCAAGCCCGTGCTGAGAAAGGAGGAGGGCCTTCCCACTTCCCTAATTTCCCTTCCACCCTTTCCCTCACCAACTCCATGTTCCTTTAAGGCAGTTTACTGTGCAAAGGGCTAAAAAGAGTTTGTATACAGTCGTAATCTAAAGTTCCACTGTACATCTCTTCTCTGCTGTCCCGTCTGGTGTGCTTGTCTCGACTGTAAAGTGTGGGAAGAGGGTGTACCCCTTTACGGAGGATAGACAGGAGGATCCGTTCGCCCGTGTACATTAAGTGTCTGAAGAGAGAGAGCAGTTTTGGTTCAACATGCGCCATTGCGCCAATACTGCTGTCTTGTGGAGGAAGTGACCTTCCCTTCCCTTCTCTTCCCCCAAAGACACATGATCACATTACCTTGAAGGTCTGTGTCCTACATTGGGAAAGTTTTCAACATTTTTTTAACTCCGCCATGGCCGGTCCCAAGCCCGTGCTGAGAAAGGAGGAGGGCCTTCCCACTTCCCTAATTTCCCTTCCACCCTTTCCCTCACCAACTCCATGTTCCTTTAAGGCAGTTTACTGTGCAAAGGGCTAAAAAGAGTTTGTATACAGTCGTAATCTAAAGTTCCACTGTACATCTCTTCTCTGCTGTCCCGTCTGGTGTGCTTGTCTCGACTGTAAAGTGTGGGAAGAGGGTGTACCCCTTTACGGAGGATAGACAGGAGGATCCGTTCGCCCGTGTACATTAAGTGTCTGAAGAGAGAGAGCAGTTTTGGTTCAACATGCGTCATTGCGCCAATACTGCTGTCTTGTGGAGGAAGTGACCTTCCCTTCCCTTCTCTTCCCCCAAAGACACATGATCACATTACCTTGAAGGTCTGTGTCCTACATTGGGAAAGTTTTCAACATTTTTTTAACTCCGCCATGGCCGGTCCCAAGCCCGTGCTGAGAAAGGAGGAGGGCCTTCCCACTTCCCTAATTTCCCTTCCACCCTTTCCCTCACCAACTCCATGTTCCTTTAAGGCAGTTTACTGTGCAAAGGGCTAAAAAGAGTTTGTATACAGTCGTAATCTAAAGTTCCACTGTACATCTCTTCTCTGCTGTCCCGTCTGGTGTGCTTGTCTTGACTGTAAAGTGTGGGAAGAGGGTGTACCCCTTTACGGAGGATAGACAGGAGGATCCGTTCGCCCGTGTACATGAAGTGTCTGAAGAGAGAGAGCAGTTTTGGTTCAACATGCGCCATTGCGCCAATACTGCTGTCTTGTGGAGGAAGTGACCTTCCCTTCCCTTCTCTTCCCCCAAAGACACATGATCACATTACCTTGAAGGTCTGTGTCCTACATTGGGAAAGTTTTCAACATTTTTTTAACTCCGCCATGGCCGGTCCCAAGCCCGTGCTGAGAAAGGAGGAGGGCCTTCCCACTTCCCTAATTTCCCTTCCACCCTTTCCCTCACCAACTCCATGTTCCTTTAAGGCAGTTTACTGTGCAAAGGGCTAAAAAGAGTTTGTATACAGTCGTAATCTAAAGTTCCACTGTACATCTCTTCTCTGCTGTCCCGTCTGGTGTGCTTGTCTCGACTGTAAAGTGTGGGAAGAGGGTGTACCCCTTTACGGAGGATAGACAGGAGGATCCGTTCGCCCGTGTACATTAAGTGTCTGAAGAGAGAGAGCAGTTTTGGTTCAACATGCGACATTGCGCCAATACTGCTGTCTTGTGGAGGAAGTGACCTTCCCTTCCCTTCTCTTCCCCCAAAGACACATGATCACATTACCTTGAAGGTCTGTGTCCTACATTGGGAAAGTTTTCAACATTTTTTTAACTCCGCCATGGCCGGTCCCAAGCCCGTGCTGAGAAAGGAGGAGGGCCTTCCCACTTCCCTAATTTCCCTTCCACCCTTTCCCTCACCAACTCCATGTTCCTTTAAGGCAGTTTACTGTGCAAAGGGCTAAAAAGAGTTTGTATACAGTCGTAATCTAAAGTTCCACTGTACATCTCTTCTCTGCTGTCCCGTCTGGTGTGCTTGTCTCGACTGTAAAGTGTGGGAAGAGGGTGTACCCCTTTACGGAGGATAGACAGGAGGATCCGTTCGCCCGTGTACATTAAGTGTCTGAAGAGAGAGAGCAGTTTTGGTTCAACATGCGTCATTGCGCCAATACTGCTGTCTTGTGGAGGAAGTGACCTTCCCTTCCCTTCTCTTCCCCCAAAGACACATGATCACATTACCTTGAAGGTCTGTGTCCTACATTGGGAAAGTTTTCAACATTTTTTTAACTCCGCCATGGCCGGTCCCAAGCCCGTGCTGAGAAAGGAGGAGGGCCTTCCCACTTCCCTAATTTCCCTTCCACCCTTTCCCTCACCAACTCCATGTTCCTTTAAGGCAGTTTACTGTGCAAAGGGCTAAAAAGAGTTTGTATACAGTCGTAATCTAAAGTTCCACTGTACATCTCTTCTCTGCTGTCCCGTCTGGTGTGCTTGTCTCGACTGTAAAGTGTGGGAAGAGGGTGTACCCCTTTACGGAGGATAGACAGGAGGATCCGTTCGCCCGTGTACATTAAGTGTCTGAAGAGAGAGAGCAGTTTTGGTTCAACATGCGTCATTGCGCCAATACTGCTGTCTTGTGGAGGAAGTGACCTTCCCTTCCCTTCTCTTCCCCCAAAGACACATGATCACATTACCTTGAAGGTCTGTGTCCTACATTGGGAAAGTTTTCAACATTTTTTTAACTCCGCCATGGCCGGTCCCAAGCCCGTGCTGAGAAAGGAGGAGGGCCTTCCCACTTCCCTAATTTCCCTTCCACCCTTTCCCTCACCAACTCCATGTTCCTTTAAGGCAGTTTACTGTGCAAAGGGCTAAAAAGAGTTTGTATACAGTCGTAATCTAAAGTTCCACTGTACATCTCTTCTCTGCTGTCCCGTCTGGTGTGCTTGTCTCGACTGTAAAGTGTGGGAAGAGGGTGTACCCCTTTACGGAGGATAGACAGGAGGATCCGTTCGCCCGTGTACATTAAGTGTCTGAAGAGAGAGAGCAGTTTTGGTTCAACATGCGTCATTGCGCCAATACTGCTGTCTTGTGGAGGAAGTGACCTTCCCTTCCCTTCTCTTCCCCCAAAGACACATGATCACATTACCTTGAAGGTCTGTGTCCTACATTGGGAAAGTTTTCAACATTTTTTTAACTCCGCCATGGCCGGTCCCAAGCCCGTGCTGAGAAAGGAGGAGGGCCTTCCCACTTCCCTAATTTCCCTTCCACCCTTTCCCTCACCAACTCCATGTTCCTTTAAGGCAGTTTACTGTGCAAAGGGCTAAAAAGAGTTTGTATACAGTCGTAATCTAAAGTTCCACTGTACATCTCTTCTCTGCTGTCCCGTCTGGTGTGCTTGTCTCGACTGTAAAGTGTGGGAAGAGGGTGTACCCCTTTACGGAGGATAGACAGGAGGATCCGTTCGCCCGTGTACATGAAGTGTCTGAAGAGAGAGAGCAGTTTTGGTTCAACATGCGTCATTGCGCCAATACTGCTGTCTTGTGGAGGAAGTGACCTTCCCTTCCCTTCTCTTCCCCCAAAGACACATGATCACATTACCTTGAAGGTCTGTGTCCTACATTGGGAAAGTTTTCAACATTTTTTTAACTCCGCCATGGCCGGTCCCAAGCCCGTGCTGAGAAAGGAGGAGGGCCTTCCACTTCCCTAATTTCCCTTCCACCCTTTCCCTCACCAACTCCATGTTCCTTTAAGGCAGTTTACTGTGCAAAGGGCTAAAAAGAGTTTGTATACAGTCGTAATCTAAAGTTCCACTGTACATCTCTTCTCTGCTGTCCCGTCTGGTGTGCTTGTCTCGACTGTAAAGTGTGGGAAGAGGGTGTACCCCTTTACGGAGGATAGACAGGAGGATCCGTTCGCCCGTGTACATTAAGTGTCTGAAGAGAGAGAGCAGTTTTGGTTCAACATGCGCCATTGCGCCAATACTGCTGTCTTGTGGAGGAAGTGACCTTCCCTTCCCTTCTCTTCCCCCAAAGACACATGATCACATTACCTTGAAGGTCTGTGTCCTACATTGGGAAAGTTTTCAACATTTTTTTAACTCCGCCATGGCCGGTCCCAAGCCCGTGCTGAGAAAGGAGGAGGGCCTTCCCACTTCCCTAATTTCCCTTCCACCCTTTCCCTCACCAACTCCATGTTCCTTTAAGGCAGTTTACTGTGCAAAGGGCTAAAAAGAGTTTGTATACAGTCGTAATCTAAAGTTCCACTGTACATCTCTTCTCTGCTGTCCTGTCTGGTGTGCTTGTCTCGACTGTAAAGTGTGGGAAGAGGGTGTACCCCTTTACGGAGGATAGACAGGAGGATCCGTTCGCCCGTGTACATTAAGTGTCTGAAGAGAGAGAGCAGTTTTGGTTCAACATGCGTCATTGCGCCAATACTGCTGTCTTGTGGAGGAAGTGACCTTCCCTTCCCTTCTCTTCCCCCAAAGACACATGATCATATTACCTTGAAGGTCTGTGTCCTACATTGGGAAAGTTTTCAACATTTTTTTAACTCCGCCATGGCCGGTCCCAAGCCCGTGCTGAGAAAGGAGGAGGGCCTTCCCACTTCCCTAATTTCCCTTCCACCCTTTCCCTCACCAACTCCATGTTCCTTTAAGGCAGTTTACTGTGCAAAGGGCTAAAAAGAGTTTGTATACAGTCGTAATCTAAAGTTCCACTGTACATCTCTTCTCTGCTGTCCCGTCTGGTGTGCTTGTCTCGACTGTAAAGTGTGGGAAGAGGGTGTACCCCTTTACGGAGGATAGACAGGAGGATCCGTTCGCCCGTGTACATGAAGTGTCTGAAGAGAGAGAGCAGTTTTGGTTCAACATGCGCCATTGCGCCAATACTGCTGTCTTGTGGAGGAAGTGACCTTCCCTTCCCTTCTCTTCCCCCAAAGACACATGATCACATTACCTTGAAGGTCTGTGTCCTACATTGGGAAAGTTTTCAACATTTTTTTAACTCCGCCATGGCCGGTCCCAAGCCCGTGCTGAGAAAGGAGGAGGGCCTTCCCACTTCCCTAATTTCCCTTCCACCCTTTCCCTCACCAACTCCATGTTCCTTTAAGGCAGTTTACTGTGCAAAGGGCAAAAAAGAGTTTGTATACAGTCGTAATCTAAAGTTCCACTGTACATCTCTTCTCTGCTGTCCCGTCTGGTGTGCTTGTCTCGACTGTAAAGTGTGGGAAGAGGGTGTACCCCTTTACGGAGGATAGACAGGAGGATCCGTTCGCCCGTGTACATTAAGTGTCTGAAGAGAGAGAAAGCTGTTTTGGTTCAACATGCGCCATTGCGCCAATACTGCTGTCTTGTGGAGGAAGTGACCTTCCCTTCCCTTCTCTTCCCCCAAAGACACATGATCACATTACCTTGAAGGTCTGTGTCCTACATTGGGAAAGTTTTCAACATTTTTTTAACTCCGCCATGGCCGGTCCCAAGCCCGTGCTGAGAAAGGAGGAGGGCCTTCCCACTTCCCTAATTTCCCTTCCACCCTTTCCCTCACCAACTCCATGTTCCTTTAAGGCAGTTTACTGTGCAAAGGGCTAAAAAGAGTTTGTATACAGTCGTAATCTAAAGTTCCACTGTACATCTCTTCTCTGCTGTCCCGTCTGGTGTGCTTGTCTCGACTGTAAAGTGTGGGAAGAGGGTGTACCCCTTTACGGAGGATAGACAGGAGGATCCGTTCGCCCGTGTACATTAAGTGTCTGAAGAGAGAGAGAGCTGTTTTGGTTCAACATGCGCCATTGCGCCAATACTGCTGTCTTGTGGAGGAAGTGACCTTCCCTTCCCTTCTCTTCCCCCAAAGACACATGATCACATTACCTTGAAGGTCTGTGTCCTACATTGGGAAAGTTTTCAACATTTTTTTAACTCCGCCATGGCCGGTCCCAAGCCCGTGCTGAGAAAGGAGGAGGGCCTTCCCACTTCCCTAATTTCCCTTCCACCCTTTCCCTCACCAACTCCATGTTCCTTTAAGGCAGTTTACTGTGCAAAGGGCTAAAAAGAGTTTGTATACAGTCGTAATCTAAAGTTCCACTGTACATCTCTTCTCTGCTGTCCCGTCTGGTGTGCTTGTCTCGACTGTAAAGTGTGGGAAGAGGGTGTACCCCTTTACGGAGGATAGACAGGAGGATCCGTTCGCCCGTGTACATTAAGTGTCTGAAGAGAGAGAGCAGTTTTGGTTCAACATGCGCCATTGCGCCAATACTGCTGTCTTGTGGAGGAAGTGACCTTCCCTTCCCTTCTCTTCCCCCAAAGACACATGATCACATTACCTTGAAGGTCTGTGTCCTACATTGGGAAAGTTTTCAACATTTTTTTAACTCCGCCATGGCCGGTCCCAAGCCCGTGCTGAGAAAGGAGGAGGGCCTTCCCACTTCCCTAATTTCCCTTCCACCCTTTCCCTCACCAACTCCATGTTCCTTTAAGGCAGTTTACTGTGCAAAGGGCTAAAAAGAGTTTGTATACAGTCGTAATCTAAAGTTCCACTGTACATCTCTTCTCTGCTGTCCCGTCTGGTGTGCTTGTCTCGACTGTAAAGTGTGGGAAGAGGGTGTACCCCTTTACGGAGGATAGACAGGAGGATCCGTTCGCCCGTGTACATTAAGTGTCTGAAGAGAGAGAGCAGTTTTGGTTCAACATGCGCCATTGCGCCAATACTGCTGTCTTGTGGAGGAAGTGACCTTCCCTTCCCTTCTCTTCCCCCAAAGACACATGATCACATTACCTTGAAGGTCTGTGTCCTACATTGGGAAAGTTTTCAACATTTTTTTAACTCCGCCATGGCCGGTCCCAAGCCCGTGCTGAGAAAGGAGGAGGGCCTTCCCACTTCCCTAATTTCCCTTCCACCCTTTCCCTCACCAACTCCATGTTCCTTTAAGGCAGTTTACTGTGCAAAGGGCTAAAAAGAGTTTGTATACAGTCGTAATCTAAAGTTCCACTGTACATCTCTTCTCTGCTGTCCCGTCTGGTGTGCTTGTCTCGACTGTAAAGTGTGGGAAGAGGGTGTACCCCTTTACGGAGGATAGACAGGAGGATCCGTTCGCCCGTGTACATTAAGTGTCTGAAGAGAGAGAGAGCTGTTTTGGTTCAACATGCGCCATTGCGCCAATACTGCTGTCTTGTGGAGGAAGTGACCTTCCCTTCCCTTCTCTTCCCCCAAAGACACATGATCACATTACCTTGAAGGTCTGTGTCCTACATTGGGAAAGTTTTCAACATTTTTTTAACTCCGCCATGGCCGGTCCCAAGCCCGTGCTGAGAAAGGAGGAGGGCCTTCCCACTTCCCTAATTTCCCTTCCACCCTTTCCCTCACCAACTCCATGTTCCTTTAAGGCAGTTTACTGTGCAAAGGGCTAAAAAGAGTTTGTATACAGTCGTAATCTAAAGTTCCACTGTACATCTCTTCTCTGCTGTCCCGTCTGGTGTGCTTGTCTCGACTGTAAAGTGTGGGAAGAGGGTGTACCCCTTTACGGAGGATAGACAGGAGGATCCGTTCGCCCGTGTACATTAAGTGTCTGAAGAGAGAGAGCAGTTTTGGTTCAACATGCGCCATTGCGCCAATACTGCTGTCTTGTGGAGGAAGTGACCTTCCCTTCCCTTCTCTTCCCCCAAAGACACATGATCACATTACCTTGAAGGTCTGTGTCCTACATTGGGAAAGTTTTCAACATTTTTTTAACTCCGCCATGGCCGGTCCCAAGCCCGTGCTGAGAAAGGAGGAGGGCCTTCCCACTTCCCTAATTTCCCTTCCACCCTTTCCCTCACCAACTCCATGTTCCTTTAAGGCAGTTTACTGTGCAAAGGGCTAAAAAGAGTTTGTATACAGTCGTAATCTAAAGTTCCACTGTACATCTCTTCTCTGCTGTCCCGTCTGGTGTGCTTGTCTCGACTGTAAAGTGTGGGAAGAGGGTGTACCCCTTTACGGAGGATAGACAGGAGGATCCGTTCGCCCGTGTACATTAAGTGTCTGAAGAGAGAGAGCAGTTTTGGTTCAACATGCGCCATTGCGCCAATACTGCTGTCTTGTGGAGGAAGTGACCTTCCCTTCCCTTCTCTTCCCCCAAAGACACATGATCACATTACCTTGAAGGTCTGTGTCCTACATTGGGAAAGTTTTCAACATTTTTTTAACTCCGCCATGGCCGGTCCCAAGCCCGTGCTGAGAAAGGAGGAGGGCCTTCCCACTTCCCTAATTTCCCTTCCACCCTTTCCCTCACCAACTCCATGTTCCTTTAAGGCAGTTTACTGTGCAAAGGGCTAAAAAGAGTTTGTATACAGTCGTAATCTAAAGTTCCACTGTACATCTCTTCTCTGCTGTCCCGTCTGGTGTGCTTGTCTCGACTGTAAAGTGTGGGAAGAGGGTGTACCCCTTTACGGAGGATAGACAGGAGGATCCGTTCGCCCGTGTACATTAAGTGTCTGAAGAGAGAGAGCAGTTTTGGTTCAACATGCGCCATTGCGCCAATACTGCTGTCTTGTGGAGGAAGTGACCTTCCCTTCCCTTCTCTTCCCCCAAAGACACATGATCACATTACCTTGAAGGTCTGTGTCCTACATTGGGAAAGTTTTCAACATTTTTTTAACTCCGCCATGGCCGGTCCCAAGCCCGTGCTGAGAAAGGAGGAGGGCCTTCCCACTTCCCTAATTTCCCTTCCACCCTTTCCCTCACCAACTCCATGTTCCTTTAAGGCAGTTTACTGTGCAAAGGGCTAAAAAGAGTTTGTATACAGTCGTAATCTAAAGTTCCACTGTACATCTCTTCTCTGCTGTCCCGTCTGGTGTGCTTGTCTCGACTGTAAAGTGTGGGAAGAGGGTGTACCCCTTTACGGAGGATAGACAGGAGGATCCGTTCGCCCGTGTACATTAAGTGTCTGAAGAGAGAGAGCAGTTTTGGTTCAACATGCGCCATTGCGCCAATACTGCTGTCTTGTGGAGGAAGTGACCTTCCCTTCCCTTCTCTTCCCCCAAAGACACATGATCACATTACCTTGAAGGTCTGTGTCCTACATTGGGAAAGTTTTCAACATTTTTTTAACTCCGCCATGGCCGGTCCCAAGCCCGTGCTGAGAAAGGAGGAGGGCCTTCCCACTTCCCTAATTTCCCTTCCACCCTTTCCCTCACCAACTCCATGTTCCTTTAAGGCAGTTTACTGTGCAAAGGGCTAAAAAGAGTTTGTATACAGTCGTAATCTAAAGTTCCACTGTACATCTCTTCTCTGCTGTCCCGTCTGGTGTGCTTGTCTCGACTGTAAAGTGTGGGAAGAGGGTGTACCCCTTTACGGAGGATAGACAGGAGGATCCGTTCGCCCGTGTACATTAAGTGTCTGAAGAGAGAGAGCAGTTTTGGTTCAACATGCGCCATTGCGCCAATACTGCTGTCTTGTGGAGGAAGTGACCTTCCCTTCCCTTCTCTTCCCCCAAAGACACATGATCACATTACCTTGAAGGTCTGTGTCCTACATTGGGAAAGTTTTCAACATTTTTTTAACTCCGCCATGGCCGGTCCCAAGCCCGTGCTGAGAAAGGAGGAGGGCCTTCCCACTTCCCTAATTTCCCTTCCACCCTTTCCCTCACCAACTCCATGTTCCTTTAAGGCAGTTTACTGTGCAAAGGGCTAAAAAGAGTTTGTATACAGTCGTAATCTAAAGTTCCACTGTACATCTCTTCTCTGCTGTCCCGTCTGGTGTGCTTGTCTCGACTGTAAAGTGTGGGAAGAGGGTGTACCCCTTTACGGAGGATAGACAGGAGGATCCGTTCGCCCGTGTACATTAAGTGTCTGAAGAGAGAGAGCAGTTTTGGTTCAACATGCGCCATTGCGCCAATACTGCTGTCTTGTGGAGGAAGTGACCTTCCCTTCCCTTCTCTTCCCCCAAAGACACATGATCACATTACCTTGAAGGTCTGTGTCCTACATTGGGAAAGTTTTCAACATTTTTTTAACTCCGCCATGGCCGGTCCCAAGCCCGTGCTGAGAAAGGAGGAGGGCCTTCCCACTTCCCTAATTTCCCTTCCACCCTTTCCCTCACCAACTCCATGTTCCTTTAAGGCAGTTTACTGTGCAAAGGGCTAAAAAGAGTTTGTATACAGTCGTAATCTAAAGTTCCACTGTACATCTCTTC
>NW_024404791.1:0-29193 GCF_905171775.1 Rana temporaria
TTTTTTTTTAGTTGGTGTGGTGGAGTCCTTGAATCTTTTTTTTCCCCCGAGTCTTTCTTCCATGCTATCTTCAAGAGAGTTAAGGACAGCCATGGTTATCGCCTACGGCCACATCACCCTGAAAGCGCCCGATCTCGTCTGATCTCGGAGGCTAAGCAGGGTCGGGCCTGGTTAGTACCTGGATGGGAGACCGCCTGGGAATACCAGGTGCTGTAGGCTTTTTTTTTTTTTTTTTTTTTTAAACAATTTTATTAAGCAATTGACATGGCATACAATCGTTTTCAGTACTGGGCGCAACCAGTAGTACAGTACAGTTGTTGCAGAAGTGAGTACATGCAAATGAAAGCAGCATGAGTCCAATGTCAAAACAGAACAAAAATAGAACACTATCAGTATGTATATATTTGTTCGTACAACATCAATACACCTCCAATGGGGGAGCATAGTAGGAACTAAGGGTGATCCCGCGCCCCTAGGGGGCCCTCCCCAACCGTCGGGGGGGGGGGGTGGGGTAGCGGGAGAGAGAGAGAGAAAAAAAAAAAAAAGGGGGGGGAAGGGGGAATATCCTGAGGGAGAAGAGGAGACCAGTTGTGTAAAGGACAGAGCTATCACTGCCCAGAGGGCTCGGTCGTGGATGCGTCCGCAGGGAGATTTGGGTCCACTGAGGCGTGTGATTCCCGGTAGTGGATCCAACATGCCCACGATTCTCGAAATTTGTCATGAGTGTCATTAGCACGGTGGATTAGTTGTTCCATATCTTTAATTCTATCAACCCTGAGGTGCCAGTCATGCAACGTGGGGACAGAGGTAGACTTCCACTTCAAGGGGACACACTGTGTGGCGGCGTTAACAAGATGCAATGTTAGCGACTTGCGATAATGTTTCCTAGGCACCACAGTATGGTGCAGTAAGTACTGCGCTGGGGAGAACTCTAAGAAGTAGGTGGTGATCTGGACGATACACTCGTGGACCTCCTTCCAGAACGGCACTATCAGGGGGCAGTCCCACCAAATGTGGAGGAGGGAGCCCGTGGCCCCACCACACCTCCAACATTCAGCCGAAACTGCGGGGAAGATCCTATGTAGTTTTTCGGGGGTGCGATACCACCGGGTGCACAGTTTGTATCTATTCTCCTGGGCTGTCACATTAACGGATCCCTTGTGGGCGTGCTCCCAAATGTGGTCCCAGTCTTCGTCTGACAAGTCAAGGGATAGGTCAGTGTTCCAGGACACCCGGAACTGGTCAGTGGATGGCACCATTGACAGCAGCAGGGAGTATAGTGCAGAAATCAGATGGCGTTGTGGTCGGTCCGCAGCACAAATGAGTTCTATCGGGGTTAAGTCTCGGGACCACCGTAAGGGTGTTCGGGCACCCCCCAAAAAGTGTCTGATTTGTAGAAACTTAAAGAACGGTATATTCAGGTGCGGGAGTGTGGTGGCCATTTCGGCCTGGTTGAGCATGGTTCCGTTTCGAAAGAAGTGGCTAGCTCTTACCCGTATGGGGTCTAGAGGCACTGTGGAGTCACTAGCGGTAATGCTAGGCGGAAAGTCTGGGTTAAGAACTAGGGGAGTCATTGGTCCAGGTGATGGGGTCATACCCATTTTACGGCACACTGTCTCAAAGTTCCGGAGCGTGGGTCCAGTTAGGGGGTGCTCTAGGCAGGGTTTAGGGACCGATCGGGCTTCAATCCACGGGAGATGAGCTATGGGAAACGAAAGGAATTTGTTTTCCACCGATACCCAGTCCTTGCTACCGGCATGGAGGTGCCAATCCACCACCCTTGCCAGTTGACATGCCTTGTGATACAAAGTAATGTCAGGTAATCCCAGCCCTCCCTTTAGTTTTGGCAGTATCAGTTTGTCCCAACTTAATCGAGGGGAGCGGCCGGACCAGAGGAATGCCCTGCAACATCGCTTAAAAGCAGCAAAAAAGGACTGCGGTAGTTTAATCGGTATCGCTTGCAGTAAATACAGTATCCTAGGGAGGACATTCATCTTCAGCACGGCAGCTCTCCCAAACCAAGAGAGAAAGCCTTTGGTCCAGCACTGCAGGTCCTCCTTGATGGCCTGCAGAGCCGGTAGAAAATTAAGAGCATAGAGATCTCTTAAGTCGGGAGGTATTTTGATACCCAAGTAAGTGATGCCGCGCGTCTCCCATTTAAATGGGAAGGACCGCTTGCAGTGTGTGACCAGTGAGTCAGGGAGGGACACGTTTAAGGCATGGGACTTGTCAAAGTTTATTTGGAGGTTAGATAAGAGTTTAAATTTCTGGAAGTCGAGTAGCAGATTGGGGATCGTCGTGATAGGGTCGGACAGGAATAGGAGAACGTCATCCGCGTACGCAGCTACCTTGCAACTTTTACTGCCAACCTCAATGCCCTTAATAGTTGGGTTGTCACGCAGTCTACGCAGCAACGGTTCCATTGTGAGCACAAAAATGAGCGGGGATAAGGGGCACCCCTGTCGTGTGCCATTCGTGAGGGAGAAGGCGCTTGACAGCCGGCCATTAACTCTGACGCAGGCAGTTGGCGCAGAGTATAGTACCATAATCATCTGTATGAGGCGAGGTGGAAGACCAAGTCTACCAAGCACTGCCTCCATGTAATCCCATGCCACTCTGTCAAACGCCTTCTCTGCGTCCAAGGAGAGAAGAAACCCCCTCCCCTTGGAGGATTTTAACCAGTGGTGTATATTGAGCGCTTTTATGGTATTGTCTCTGGCTTCCCTTCCAGGGACAAAACCCACTTGGTCCAACGATATGATGTTAGGGAGGAGTGGAAGTAAGCGATTCGCTAGGATTTTGGCGTAGAGCTTCACGTCGACATTTAGCAGTGAGATTGGTCGGTAGCTGGATACCAGAGAGGCGTCCTTTCCTGGTTTGGGAATCAGGGAAATGTGGGCATTAAGTAGGTCTTTTGCGTGATGTGTGGAGGTCGGAAGGGCATTAAAGACAGTCAGAAAGTTCGGCAGAAGTACTTCCGCAAAAGCCTTGTAGTAGCAGACCGGTAGGCCATCTGGGCCAGGCTTTTTTTTTTTTAGTTGGTGTGGTGGAGTCCTTGAATCTTTTTTTTCCCGAGTCTTTCTTCCATGCTATCTTCAAGAGAGTTAAGGACAGCCATGGTTATCGCCTACGGCCACATCACCCTGAAAGCGCCCGATCTCGTCTGATCTCGGAGGCTAAGCAGGGTCGGGCCTGGTTAGTACCTGGATGGGAGACCGCCTGGGAATACCAGGTGCTGTAGGCTTTTTTTTTTTTAGTTGGTGTGGTGGAGTCCTTGAATCTTTTTTTTCCCGAGTCTTTCTTACATGCTATCTTCAAGAGAGTTAAGGACAGCCATGGTTATCGCCTACGGCCACATCACCCTGAAAGCGCCCGATCTCGTCTGATCTCGGAGGCTAAGCAGGGTCGGGCCTGGTTAGTACCTGGATGGGAGACCGCCTGGGAATACCAGGTGCTGTAGGCTTTTTTTTTTTTAGTTGGTGTGGTGGAGTCCTTGAATCTTTTTTTTCCCGAGTCTTTCTTACATGCTATCTTCAAGAGAGTTAAGGACAGCCATGGTTATCGCCTACGGCCACATCACCCTGAAAGCGCCCGATCTCGTCTGATCTCGGAGGCTAAGCAGGGTCGGGCCTGGTTAGTACCTGGATGGGAGACCGCCTGGGAATACCAGGTGCTGTAGGCTTTTTTTTTTAGTTGGTGTGGTGGAGTCCTTGAATCTTTTTTTTCCCGAGTCTTTCTTCCATGCTATCTTCAAGAGAGTTAAGGACAGCCATGGTGATCGCCTACGGCCACATCACCCTGAAAGCGCCCGATCTCGTCTGATCTCGGAGGCTAAGCAGGGTCGGGCCTGGTTAGTACCTGGATGGGAGACCGCCTGGGAATACCAGGTGCTGTAGGCTTTTTTTTTTAGTTGGTGTGGTGGAGTCCTTGAATCTTTTTTTTCCCGAGTCTTTCTTCCATGCTATCTTCAAGAGAGTTAAGGACAGCCATGGTTATCGCCTATGGCCACATCACCCTGAAAGCGCCCGATCTCGTCTGATCTCGGAGGCTAAGCAGGGTCGGGCCTGGTTAGTACCTGGATGGGAGACCGCCTGGGAATACCAGGTGCTGTAGGCTTTTTTTTTTTAGTTGGTGTGGTGGAGTCCTTGAATCTTTTTTTTCCCGAGTCTTTCTTACATGCTATCTTCAAGAGAGTTAAGGACAGCCATGGTTATCGCCTACGGCCACATCACCCTGAAAGCGCCCGATCTCGTCTGATCTCGGAGGCTAAGCAGGGTCGGGCCTGGTTAGTACCTGGATGGGAGACCGCCTGGGAATACCAGGTGCTGTAGGCTTTTTTTTTTAGTTGGTGTGGTGGAGTCCTTGAATCTTTTTTTTCCCGAGTCTTTCTTCCATGCTATCTTCAAGAGAGTTAAGGACAGCCATGGTTATCGCCTACGGCCACATCACCCTGAAAGTGCCCGATCTCGTCTGATCTCGGAGGCTAAGCAGGGTCGGGCCTGGTTAGTACCTGGATGGGAGACCGCCTGGGAATACCAGGTCCTGTAGGCTTTTTTTTTTAGTTGGTGTGGTGGAGTCCTTGAATCTTTTTTTTCCCGAGTCTTTCTTACATGCTATCTTCAAGAGAGTTAAGGACAGCCATGGTTATCGCCTACGGCCACATCACCCTGAAAGCGCCCGATCTCGTCTGATCTCGGAGGCTAAGCAGGGTCGGGCCTGGTTAGTACCTGGATGGGAGACCGCCTGGGAATACCAGGTGCTGTAGGCTTTTTTTTTTAGTTGGTGTGGTGGAGTCCTTGAATCTTTTTTTCCCCGAGTCTTTCTTACATGCTATCTTCAAGAGAGTTAAGGACAGCCATGTTTATCGCCTACGGCCACATCACCCTGAAAGCGCCCGATCTCGTCTGATCTCGGAGGCTATGCAGGGTCGGGCCTGGTTAGTACCTGGATGGGAGACCGCCTGGGAATACCAGGTGCTGTAGGCTTTTTTTTTTAGTTGGTGTGGTGGAGTCCTTGAATCTTTTTTTTCCCCGAGTCTTTCTTCCATGCTATCTTCAAGAGAGTTAAGGACAGCCATGGTTATCGCCTACGGCCACATCACCCTGAAAGCGCCCGATCTCGTCTGATCTCGGAGGCTAAGCAGGGTCGGGCCTGGTTAGTACCTGGATGGGAGACCGCCTGGGAATACCAGGTGCTGTAGGCTTTTTTTTTTAGTTGGTGTGGTGGAGTCCTTGAATCTTTTTTTTCCCCGAGTCTTTCTTCCATGCTATCTTCAAGAGAGTTAAGGACAGCCATGGTTATCGCCTACGGCCACATCACCCTGAAAGCGCCCGATCTCGTCTGATCTCGGAGGCTAAGCAGGGTCGGGCCTGGTTAGTACCTGGATGGGAGACCGCCTGGGAATACCAGGTGCTGTAGGCTTTTTTTTTTTTAGTTGGTGTGGTGGAGTCCTTGAATCTTTTTTTTCCCCGAGTCTTTCTTCCATGCTATCTTCAAGAGAGTTAAGGACAGCCATGGTTATCGCCTACGGCCACATCACCCTGAAAGCGCCCGATCTCGTCTGATCTCGGAGGCTAAGCAGGGTCGGGCCTGGTTAGTACCTGGATGGGAGACCGCCTGGGAATACCAGGTGCTGTAGGCTTTTTTTTTTTAGTTGGTGTGGTGGAGTCCTTGAATCTTTTTTTCCCCCGAGTCTTTCTTCCATGCTATCTTCAAGAGAGTTAAGGACAGCCATGGTTATCGCCTACGGCCACATCACCCTGAAAGCGCCCGATCTCGTCTGATCTCGGAGGCTAAGCAGGGTCGGGCCTGGTTAGTACCTGGATGGGAGACCGCCTGGGAATACCAGGTGCTGTAGGCTTTTTTTTTTTAGTTGGTGTGGTGGAGTCCTTGAATCTTTTTTTCCCCCGAGTCTTTCTTCCATGCTATCTTCAAGAGAGTTAAGGACAGCCATGGTTATCGCCTACGGCCACATCACCCTGAAAGCGCCCGATCTCGTCTGATCTCGGAGGCTAAGCAGGGTCGGGCCTGGTTAGTACCTGGATGGGAGACCGCCTGGGAATACCAGGTGCTGTAGGCTTTTTTTTTTAGTTGGTGTGGTGGAGTCCTTGAATCTTTTTTTTCCCCGAGTCTTTCTTCCATGCTATCTTCAAGAGAGTTAAGGACAGCCATGGTTATCGCCTACGGCCACATCACCCTGAAAACGCCCGATCTCGTCTGATCTCGGAGGCTAAGCAGGGTCGGGCCTGGTTAGTACCTGGATGGGAGACCGCCTGGGAATACCAGGTGCTGTAGGCTTTTTTTTTTTAGTTGGTGTGGTGGAGTCCTTGAATCTTTTTTTTCCCCGAGTCTTTCTTCCATGCTATCTTCAAGAGAGTTAAGGACAGCCATGGTTATCGCCTACGGCCACATCACCCTGAAAGCGCCCGATCTCGTCTGATCTCGGAGGCTAAGCAGGGTCGGGCCTGGTTAGTACCTGGATGGGAGACCGCCTGGGAATACTAGGTGCTGTAGGCTTTTTTTTTTTAGTTGGTGTGGTGGAGTCCTTGAATCTTTTTTTTCCCCGAGTCTTTCTTCCATGCTATCTTCAAGAGAGTTAAGGACAGCCATGGTTATCGCCTACGGCCACATCACCCTGAAAGCGCCCGATCTCGTCTGATCTCGGAGGCTAAGCAGGGTCGGGCCTGGTTAGTACCTGGATGGGAGACCGCCTGGGAATACCAGGTGCTGTAGGCTTTTTTTTTTTAGTTGGTGTGGTGGAGTCCTTGAATCTTTTTTTTCCCCGAGTCTTTCTTCCATGCTATCTTCAAGAGAGTTAAGGACAGCCATGGTTATCGCCTACGGCCACATCACCCTGAAAGCGCCCGATCTCGTCTGATCTCGGAGGCTAAGCAGGGTCGGGCCTGGTTAGTACCTGGATGGGAGACCGCCTGGGAATACCAGGTGCTGTAGGCTTTTTTTTTTAGTTGGTGTGGTGGAGTCCTTGAATCTTTTTTTTCCCCGAGTCTTTCTTCCATGCTATCTTCAAGAGAGTTAAGGACAGCCATGGTTATCGCCTACGGCCACATCACCCTGAAAGCGCCCGATCTCGTCTGATCTCGGAGGCTAAGCAGGGTCGGGCCTGGTTAGTACCTGGATGGGAGACCGCCTGGGAATACCAGGTGCTGTAGGCTTTTTTTTTTAGTTGGTGTGGTGGAGTCCTTGAATCTTTTTTTTCCCCGAGTCTTTCTTCCATGCTATCTTCAAGAGAGTTAAGGACAGCCATGGTTATCGCCTACGGCCACATCACCCTGAAAGCGCCCGATCTCGTCTGATCTCGGAGGCTATGCAGGGTCGGGCCTGGTTAGTACCTGGATGGGAGACCGCCTGGGAATACCAGGTGCTGTAGGCTTTTTTTTTTTAGTTGGTGTGGTGGAGTCCTTGAATCTTTTTTTTCCCCGAGTCTTTCTTCCATGCTATCTTCAAGAGAGTTAAGGACAGCCATGGTTATCGCCTACGGCCACATCACCCTGAAAGCGCCCAATCTCGTCTGATCTCGGAGGCTAAGCAGTGTCGGGCCTGGTTAGTACCTGGATGAGAGACCGCCTGGGAATACCAGGTGCTGTAGGCTTTTTTTTTTTAGTTGGTGTGGTGGAGTCCTTGAATCTTTTTTTCCCGAGTCTTTCTTCCATGCTATCTTCAAGAGAGTTAAGGACAGCCATGGTTATCGCCTACGGCCACATCACCCTGAAAGCGCCCGATCTCGTCTGATCTCGGAGGCTAAGCAGGGTCGGGCCTGGTTAGTACCTGGATGGGAGACCGCCTGGGAATACCAGGTGCTGTAGGCTTTTTTTTTTTAGTTGGTGTGGTGGAGTCCTTGAATCTTTTTTTTCCCCGAGTCTTTCTTCCATGCTATCTTCAAGAGAGTTAAGGACAGCCATGGTTATCGCCTACGGCCACATCACCCTGAAAGCGCCCGATCTCGTCTGATCTCGGAGGCTAAGCAGGGTCGGGCCTGGTTAGTACCTGGATGGGAGACCGCCTGGGAATACTAGGTGCTGTAGGCTTTTTTTTTTTAGTTGGTGTGGTGGAGTCCTTGAATCTTTTTTTCCCCCGAGTCTTTCTTCCATGCTATCTTCAAGAGAGTTAAGGACAGCCATGGTTATCGCCTACGGCCACATCACCCTGAAAGCGCCCGATCTCGTCTGATCTCGGAGGCTAAGCAGGGTCGGGCCTGGTTAGTACCTGGATGGGAGACCGCCTGGGAATACCAGGTGCTGTAGGCTTTTTTTTTTTAGTTGGTGTGGTGGAGTCCTTGAATCTTTTTTTTCCCCGAGTCTTTCTTCCATGCTATCTTCAAGAGAGTTAAGGACAGCCATGGTTATCGCCTACGGCCACATCACCCTGAAAGCGCCCGATCTCGTCTGATCTCGGAGGCTAAGCAGGGTCGGGCCTGGTTAGTACCTGGATGGGAGACCGCCTGGGAATACCAGGTGCTGTAGGCTTTTTTTTTTTAGTTGGTGTGGTGGAGTCCTTGAATCTTTTTTTTCCCCGAGTCTTTCTTCCATGCTATCTTCAAGAGAGTTAAGGACAGCCATGGTTATCGCCTACGGCCACATCACCCTGAAAGCGCCCGATCTCGTCTGATCTCGGAGGCTAAGCAGGGTCGGGCCTGGTTAGTACCTGGATGGGAGACCGCCTGGGAATACCAGGTGCTGTAGGCTTTTTTTTTTTAGTTGGTGTGGTGGAGTCCTTGAATCTTTTTTTTCCCCGAGTCTTTCTTCCATGCTATCTTCAAGAGAGTTAAGGACAGCCATGGTTATCGCCTACGGCCACATCACCCTGAAAGCGCCCGATCTCGTCTGATCTCGGAGGCTATGCAGGGTCGGGCCTGGTTAGTACCTGGATGGGAGACCGCCTGGGAATACCAGGTGCTGTAGGCTTTTTTTTTTTAGTTGGTGTGGTGGAGTCCTTGAATCTTTTTTTTCCCCGAGTCTTTCTTCCATGCTATCTTCAAGAGAGTTAAGGACAGCCATGGTTATCGCCTACGGCCACATCACCCTGAAAGCGCCCAATCTCGTCTGATCTCGGAGGCTAAGCAGGGTCGGGCCTGGTTAGTACCTGGATGGGAGACCGCCTGGGAATACCAGGTGCTGTAGGCTTTTTTTTTTTAGTTGGTGTGGTGGAGTCCTTGAATCTTTTTTTCCCGAGTCTTTCTTCCATGCTATCTTCAAGAGAGTTAAGGACAGCCATGGTTATCGCCTACGGCCACATCACCCTGAAAGCGCCCGATCTCGTCTGATCTCGGAGGCTAAGCAGGGTCGTGCCTGGTTAGTACCTGGATGGGAGACCGCCTGGGAATACCAGGTGCTGTAGGCTTTTTTGTTTTGGTGGAGTCTTGAATCTCTTTTTTCCCCGAGTCTTTCTTCCATGCTATCTTCAAGAGAGTTAAGGACAGCCATGGTTATCGCCTACGGCCACATCACCCTGAAAGCGCCCAATCTCGTCTGATCTCGGAGGCTAAGCAGGGTCGGGCCTGGTTAGTACCTGGATGGGAGACCGCCTGGGAATACCAGGTGCTGTAGGCTTTTTTTTTTAGTTGGTGTGGTGGAGTCCTTGAATCTTTTTTTCCCGAGTCTTTCTTCCATGCTATCTTCAAGAGAGTTAAGGACAGCCATGGTTATCGCCTACGGCCACATCACCCTGAAAGCGCCCGATCTCGTCTGATCTCGGAGGCTAAGCAGGGTCGGGCCTGGTTAGTACCTGGATGGGAGACCGCCTGGGAATACCAGGTGCTGTAGGCTTTTTTTTTTAGTTGGTGTGGTGGAGTCCTTGAATCTTTTTTTTCCCCGAGTCTTTCTTCCATGCTATCTTCAAGAGAGTTAAGGACAGCCATGGTTATCGCCTACGGCCACATCACCCTGAAAGCGCCCGATCTCGTCTGATCTCGGAGGCTAAGCAGGGTCGGGCCTGGTTAGTACCTGGATGGGAGACCGCCTGGGAATACTAGGTGCTGTAGGCTTTTTTTTTTTAGTTGGTGTGGTGGAGTCCTTGAATCTTTTTTTCCCCCGAGTCTTTCTTCCATGCTATCTTCAAGAGAGTTAAGGACAGCCATGGTTATCGCCTACGGCCACATCACCCTGAAAGCGCCCGATCTCGTCTGATCTCGGAGGCTAAGCAGGGTCGGGCCTGGTTAGTACCTGGATGGGAGACCGCCTGGGAATACCAGGTGCTGTAGGCTTTTTTTTTTTAGTTGGTGTGGTGGAGTCCTTGAATCTTTTTTTTCCCCGAGTCTTTCTTCCATGCTATCTTCAAGAGAGTTAAGGACAGCCATGGTTATCGCCTACGGCCACATCACCCTGAAAGCGCCCGATCTCGTCTGATCTCGGAGGCTAAGCAGGGTCGGGCCTGGTTAGTACCTGGATGGGAGACCGCCTGGGAATACCAGGTGCTGTAGGCTTTTTTTTTTTAGTTGGTGTGGTGGAGTCCTTGAATCTTTTTTTTCCCCGAGTCTTTCTTCCATGCTATCTTCAAGAGAGTTAAGGACAGCCATGGTTATCGCCTACGGCCACATCACCCTGAAAGCGCCCGATCTCGTCTGATCTCGGAGGCTAAGCAGGGTCGGGCCTGGTTAGTACCTGGATGGGAGACCGCCTGGGAATACCAGGTGCTGTAGGCTTTTTTTTTTAGTTGGTGTGGTGGAGTCCTTGAATCTTTTTTTTCCCCGAGTCTTTCTTCCATGCTATCTTCAAGAGAGTTAAGGACAGCCATGGTTATCGCCTACGGCCACATCACCCTGAAAGCGCCCGATCTCGTCTGATCTCGGAGGCTATGCAGGGTCGGGCCTGGTTAGTACCTGGATGGGAGACCGCCTGGGAATACCAGGTGCTGTAGGCTTTTTTTTTTAGTTGGTGTGGTGGAGTCCTTGAATCTTTTTTTTCCCCGAGTCTTTCTTCCATGCTATCTTCAAGAGAGTTAAGGACAGCCATGGTTATCGCCTACGGCCACATCACCCTGAAAGCGCCCAATCTCGTCTGATCTCGGAGGCTAAGCAGGGTCGGGCCTGGTTAGTACCTGGATGGGAGACCGCCTGGGAATACCAGGTGCTGTAGGCTTTTTTTTTTTAGTTGGTGTGGTGGAGTCCTTGAATCTTTTTTTCCCGAGTCTTTCTTCCATGCTATCTTCAAGAGAGTTAAGGACAGCCATGGTTATCGCCTACGGCCACATCACCCTGAAAGCGCCCGATCTCGTCTGATCTCGGAGGCTAAGCAGGGTCGTGCCTGGTTAGTACCTGGATGGGAGACCGCCTGGGAATACCAGGTGCTGTAGGCTTTTTTGTTTTGGTGGAGTCTTGAATCTCTTTTTTCCCCCAGTCTTTCTTCCATGCTATCTTCAAGAGAGTTAAGGACAGCCATGGTTATCGCCTACGGCCACATCACCCTGAAAGCGCCCAATCTCGTCTGATCTCGGAGGCTAAGCAGGGTCGGGCCTGGTTAGTACCTGGATGGGAGACCGCCTGGGAATACCAGGTGCTGTAGGCTTTTTTTTTTTAGTTGGTGTGGTGGAGTCCTTGAATCTTTTTTTCCCGAGTCTTTCTTCCATGCTATCTTCAAGAGAGTTAAGGACAGCCATGGTTATCGCCTACGGCCACATCACCCTGAAAGCGCCCGATCTCGTCTGATCTCGGAGGCTAAGCAGGGTCGTGCCTGGTTAGTACCTGGATGGGAGACCGCCTGGGAATACCAGGTGCTGTAGGCTTTTTTTTTTTAGTTGGTGTGGTGGAGTTCTTGAATCTTTTTTTTCCCCCGAGTCTTTCTTCCATGCTATCTTCAAGAGAGTTAAGGACAGCCATGGTTATCGCCTACGGCCACATCACCCTGAAAGCGCCCGATCTCGTCTGATCTTGGAGGCTAAGCAGGGTCGGGCCTGGTTAGTACCTGGATGGGAGACCGCCTGGGAATACCAGGTGCTGTAGGCTTTTTTTTTTTTTTTTTTTTTAAACAATTTTATTAAGCAATTGACATGGCATACAATCGTTTTCAGTACTGGGCGCAACCAGTAGTACAGTACAGTTGTTGCAGAAGTGAGTACATGCAAATGAAAGCAGCATGAGTCCAATGTCAAAACAGAACAAAAATAGAACACTATCAGTATGTATATATTTGTTCGTACAACATCAATACACCTCCAATGGGGGAGCATAGTAGGAACTAAGGGTGATCCCGCGCCCCTAGGGGGCCCTCCCCAACCGTCGGGGGGGGGGGGGGGGGGGGGGGGGGGGGAGAGAGAGAAAAAAAAAAAAAAGGGGGGGGAAGGGGGAATATCCTGAGGGAGAAGAGGAGACCAGTTGTGTAAAGGACAGAGCTATCACTGCCCAGAGGGCTCGGTCGTGGATGCGTCCGCAGGGAGATTTGGGTCCACTGAGGCGTGTGATTCCCGGTAGTGGATCCAACATGCCCACGATTCTCGAAATTTGTCATGAGTGTCATTAGCACGGTGGATTAGTTGTTCCATATCTTTAATTCTATCAACCCTGAGGTGCCAGTCATGCAACGTGGGGACAGAGGTAGACTTCCACTTCAAGGGGACACACTGTGTGGCGGCGTTAACAAGATGCAATGTTAGCGACTTGCGATAATGTTTCCTAGGCACCACAGTATGGTGCAGTAAGTACTGCGCTGGGGAGAACTCTAAGAAGTAGGTGGTGATCTGGACGATACACTCGTGGACCTCCTTCCAGAACGGCACTATCAGGGGGCAGTCCCACCAAATGTGGAGGAGGGAGCCCGTGGCCCCACCACACCTCCAACATTCAGCCGAAACTGCGGGGAAGATCCTATGTAGTTTTTCGGGGGTGCGATACCACCGGGTGCACAGTTTGTATCTATTCTCCTGGGCTGTCACATTAACGGATCCCTTGTGGGCGTGCTCCCAAATGTGGTCCCAGTCTTCGTCTGACAAGTCAAGGGATAGGTCAGTGTTCCAGGACACCCGGAACTGGTCAGTGGATGGCACCATTGACAGCAGCAGGGAGTATAGTGCAGAAATCAGATGGCGTTGTGGTCGGTCCGCAGCACAAATGAGTTCTATCGGGGTTAAGTCTCGGGACCACCGTAAGGGTGTTCGGGCACCCCCCAAAAAGTGTCTGATTTGTAGAAACTTAAAGAACGGTATATTCAGGTGCGGGAGTGTGGTGGCCATTTCGGCCTGGTTGAGCATGGTTCCGTTTCGAAAGAAGTGGCTAGCTCTTACCCGTATGGGGTCTAGAGGCACTGTGGAGTCACTAGCGGTAATGCTAGGCGGAAAGTCTGGGTTAAGAACTAGGGGAGTCATTGGTCCAGGTGATGGGGTCATACCCATTTTACGGCACACTGTCTCAAAGTTCCGGAGCGTGGGTCCAGTTAGGGGGTGCTCTAGGCAGGGTTTAGGGACCGATCGGGCTTCAATCCACGGGAGATGAGCTATGGGAAACGAAAGGAATTTGTTTTCCACCGATACCCAGTCCTTGCTACCGGCATGGAGGTGCCAATCCACCACCCTTGCCAGTTGACATGCCTTGTGATACAAAGTAATGTCAGGTAATCCCAGCCCTCCCTTTAGTTTTGGCAGTATCAGTTTGTCCCAACTTAATCGAGGGGAGCGGCCGGACCAGAGGAATGCCCTGCAACATCGCTTAAAAGCAGCAAAAAAGGACTGCGGTAGTTTAATCGGTATCGCTTGCAGTAAATACAGTATCCTAGGGAGGACATTCATCTTCAGCACGGCAGCTCTCCCAAACCAAGAGAGAAAGCCTTTGGTCCAGCACTGCAGGTCCTCCTTGATGGCCTGCAGAGCCGGTAGAAAATTAAGAGCATAGAGATCTCTTAAGTCGGGAGGTATTTTGATACCCAAGTAAGTGATGCCGCGCGTCTCCCATTTAAATGGGAAGGACCGCTTGCAGTGTGTGACCAGTGAGTCAGGGAGGGACACGTTTAAGGCATGGGACTTGTCAAAGTTTATTTGGAGGTTAGATAAGAGTTTAAATTTCTGGAAGTCGAGTAGCAGATTGGGGATCGTCGTGATAGGGTCGGACAGGAATAGGAGAACGTCATCCGCGTACGCAGCTACCTTGCAACTTTTACTGCCAACCTCAATGCCCTTAATAGTTGGGTTGTCACGCAGTCTACGCAGCAACGGTTCCATTGTGAGCACAAAAATGAGCGGGGATAAGGGGCACCCCTGTCGTGTGCCATTCGTGAGGGAGAAGGCGCTTGACAGCCGGCCATTAACTCTGACGCAGGCAGTTGGCGCAGAGTATAGTACCATAATCATCTGTATGAGGCGAGGTGGAAGACCAAGTCTACCAAGCACTGCCTCCATGTAATCCCATGCCACTCTGTCAAACGCCTTCTCTGCGTCCAAGGAGAGAAGAAACCCCCTCCCCTTGGAGGATTTTAACCAGTGGTGTATATTGAGCGCTTTTATGGTATTGTCTCTGGCTTCCCTTCCAGGGACAAAACCCACTTGGTCCAACGATATGATGTTAGGGAGGAGTGGAAGTAAGCGATTCGCTAGGATTTTGGCGTAGAGCTTCACGTCGACATTTAGCAGTGAGATTGGTCGGTAGCTGGATACCAGAGAGGCGTCCTTTCCTGGTTTGGGAATCAGGGAAATGTGGGCATTAAGTAGGTCTTTTGCGTGATGTGTGGAGGTCGGAAGGGCATTAAAGACAGTCAGAAAGTTCGGCAGAAGTACTTCCGCAAAAGCCTTGTAGTAGCAGACCGGTAGGCCATCTGGGCCAGGCTTTTTTTTTTTTAGTTGGTGTGGTGGAGTCCTTGAATCTTTTTTTTCCCGAGTCTTTCTTACATGCTATCTTCAAGAGAGTTAAGGACAGCCATGGTTATCGCCTACGGCCACATCACCCTGAAAGCGCCCGATCTCGTCTGATCTCGGAGGCTAAGCAGGGTCGGGCCTGGTTAGTACCTGGATGGGAGACCGCCTGGGAATACCAGGTGCTGTAGGCTTTTTTTTTTTTAGTTGGTGTGGTGGAGTCCTTGAATCTTTTTTTTCCCGAGTCTTTCTTCCATGCTATCTTCAAGAGAGTTAAGGACAGCCATGGTTATCGCCTACGGCCACATCACCCTGAAAGCGCCCGATCTCGTCTGATCTCGGAGGCTAAGCAGGGTCGGGCCTGGTTAGTACCTGGATGGGAGACCGCCTGGGAATACCAGGTGCTGTAGGCTTTTTTTTTTTTAGTTGGTGTGGTGGAGTCCTTGAATCTTTTTTTTCCCGAGTCTTTCTTACATGCTATCTTCAAGAGAGTTAAGGACAGCCATGGTTATCGCCTACGGCCACATCACCCTGAAAGCGCCCGATCTCGTCTGATCTCGGAGGCTAAGCAGGGTCGGGCCTGGTTAGTACCTGGATGGGAGACCGCCTGGGAATACCAGGTGCTGTAGGCTTTTTTTTTTAGTTGGTGTGGTGGAGTCCTTGAAACTTTTTTTTCCCGAGTCTTTCTTCCATGCTATCTTCAAGAGAGTTAAGGACAGCCATGGTGATCGCCTACGGCCACATCACCCTGAAAGCGCCCGATCTCGTCTGATCTCGGAGGCTAAGCAGGGTCGGGCCTGGTTAGTACCTGGATGGGAGACCGCCTGGGAATACCAGGTGCTGTAGGCTTTTTTTTTTAGTTGGTGTGGTGGAGTCCTTGAATCTTTTTTTTCCCGAGTCTTTCTTCCATGCTATCTTCAAGAGAGTTAAGGACAGCCATGGTTATCGCCTATGGCCACATCACCCTAAAAGCGCCCGATCTCGTCTGATCTCGGAGGCTAAGCAGGGTCGGGCCTGGTTAGTACCTGGATGGGAGACCGCCTGGGAATACCAGGTGCTGTAGGCTTTTTTTTTTTAGTTGGTGTGGTGGAGTCCTTGAATCTATTTTTTCCCGAGTCTTTCTTACATGCTATCTTCAAGAGAGTTAAGGACAGCCATGGTTATCGCCTACGGCCACATCACCCTGAAAGCGCCCGATCTCGTCTGATCTCGGAGGCTAAGCAGGGTCGGGCCTGGTTAGTACCTGGATGGGAGACCGCCTGGGAATACCAGGTGCTGTAGGCTTTTTTTTTTAGTTGGTGTGGTGGAGTCCTTGAATCTTTTTTTTCCCGAGTCTTTCTTCCATGCTATCTTCAAGAGAGTTAAGGACAGCCATGGTTATCGCCTACGGCCACATCACCCTGAAAGTGCCCGATCTCGTCTGATCTCGGAGGCTAAGCAGGGTCGGGCCTGGTTAGTACCTGGATGGGAGACCGCCTGGGAATACCAGGTCCTGTAGGCTTTTTTTTTTAGTTGGTGTGGTGGAGTCCTTGAATCTTTTTTTTCCCGAGTCTTTCTTACATGCTATCTTCAAGAGAGTTAAGGACAGCCATGGTTATCGCCTACGGCCACATCACCCTGAAAGCGCCCGATCTCGTCTGATCTCGGAGGCTAAGCAGGGTCGGGCCTGGTTAGTACCTGGATGGGAGACCGCCTGGGAATACCAGGTGCTGTAGGCTTTTTTTTTTAGTTGGTGTGGTGGAGTCCTTGAATCTTTTTTTCCCCGAGTCTTTCTTACATGCTATCTTCAAGAGAGTTAAGGACAGCCATGTTTATCGCCTACGGCCACATCACCCTGAAAGCGCCCGATCTCGTCTGATCTCGGAGGCTAAGCAGGGTCGGGCCTGGTTAGTACCTGGATGGGAGACCGCCTGGGAATACCAGGTGCTGTAGGCTTTTTTTTTTAGTTGGTGTGGTGGAGTCCTTGAATCTTTTTTTTCCCCGAGTCTTTCTTCCATGCTATCTTCAAGAGAGTTAAGGACAGCCATGGTTATCGCCTACGGCCACATCACCCTGAAAGCGCCCGATCTCGTCTGATCTCGGAGGCTAAGCAGGGTCGGGCCTGGTTAGTACCTGGATGGGAGACCGCCTGGGAATACCAGGTGCTGTAGGCTTTTTTTTTTTAGTTGGTGTGGTGGAGTCCTTGAATCTTTTTTTTCCCCGAGTCTTTCTTCCATGCTATCTTCAAGAGAGTTAAGGACAGCCATGGTTATCGCCTACGGCCACATCACCCTGAAAGCGCCCGATCTCGTCTGATCTCGGAGGCTAAGCAGGGTCGGGCCTGGTTAGTACCTGGATGGGAGACCGCCTGGGAATACCAGGTGCTGTAGGCTTTTTTTTTTAGTTGGTGTGGTGGAGTCCTTGAATCTTTTTTTCCCCCGAGTCTTTCTTCCATGCTATCTTCAAGAGAGTTAAGGACAGCCATGGTTATCGCCTACGGCCACATCACCCTGAAAGCGCCCGATCTCGTCTGATCTCGGAGGCTAAGCAGGGTCGGGCCTGGTTAGTACCTGGATGGGAGACCGCCTGGGAATACCAGGTGCTGTAGGCTTTTTTTTTTTAGTTGGTGTGGTGGAGTCCTTGAATCTTTTTTTCCCCGAGTCTTTCTTCCATGCTATCTTCAAGAGAGTTAAGGACAGCCATGGTTATCGCCTACGGCCACATCACCCTGAAAGCGCCCGATCTCGTCTGATCTCGGAGGCTAAGCAGGGTCGGGCCTGGTTAGTACCTGGATGGGAGACCGCCTGGGAATACCAGGTGCTGTAGGCTTTTTTTTTTTAGTTGGTGTGGTGGAGTCCTTGAATCTTTTTTTTCCCCCGAGTCTTTCTTCCATGCTATCTTCAAGAGAGTTAAGGACAGCCATGGTTATCGCCTACGGCCACATCACCCTGAAAGCGCCCGATCTCGTCTGATCTCGGAGGCTAAGCAGGGTCGGGCCTGGTTAGTACCTGGATGGGAGACCGCCTGGGAATACCAGGTGCTGTAGGCTTTTTTTTTTAGTTGGTGTGGTGGAGTCCTTGAATCTTTTTTTTCCCCGAGTCTTTCTTCCATGCTATCTTCAAGAGAGTTAAGGACAGCCATGGTTATCGCCTACGGCCACATCACCCTGAAAGCGCCCGATCTCGTCTGATCTCGGAGGCTAAGCAGGGTCGGGCCTGGTTAGTACCTGGATGGGAGACCGCCTGGGAATACCAGGTGCTGTAGGCTTTTTTTTTTTAGTTGGTGTGGTGGAGTCCTTGAATCTTTTTTTTCCCCGAGTCTTTCTTCCATGCTATCTTCAAGAGAGTTAAGGACAGCCATGGTTATCGCCTACGGCCACATCACCCTGAAAGCGCCCGATCTCGTCTGATCTCGGAGGCTAAGCAGGGTCGGGCCTGGTTAGTACCTGGATGGGAGACCGCCTGGGAATACCAGGTGCTGTAGGCTTTTTTTTTTTAGTTGGTGTGGTGGAGTCCTTGAATCTTTTTTTCCCCGAGTCTTTCTTCCATGCTATCTTCAAGAGAGTTAAGGACAGCCATGGTTATCGCCTACGGCCACATCACCCTGAAAGCGCCCGATCTCGTCTGATCTCGGAGGCTAAGCAGGGTCGGGCCTGGTTAGTACCTGGATGGGAGACCGCCTGGGAATACCAGGTGCTGTAGGCTTTTTTTTTTTAGTTGGTGTGGTGGAGTCCTTGAATCTTTTTTTCCCCCGAGTCTTTCTTCCATGCTATCTTCAAGAGAGTTAAGGACAGCCATGGTTATCGCCTACGGCCACATCACCCTGAAAGCGCCCGATCTCGTCTGATCTCGGAGGCTAAGCAGGGTCGGGCCTGGTTAGTACCTGGATGGGAGACCGCCTGGGAATACCAGGTGCTGTAGGCTTTTTTTTTTTATTTGGTGTGGTGGAGTCCTTGAATCTTTTTTTTCCCCGAGTCTTTCTTCCATGCTATCTTCAAGAGAGTTAAGGACAGCCATGGTTATCGCCTACGGCCACATCACCCTGAAAGCGCCCGATCTCGTCTGATCTCGGAGGCTAAGCAGGGTCGGGCCTGGTTAGTACCTGGATGGGAGACCGCCTGGGAATACCAGGTGCTGTAGGCTTTTTTTTTTTAGTTGGTGTGGTGGAGTCCTTGAATCTTTTTTTTCCCCGAGTCTTTCTTCCATGCTATCTTCAAGAGAGTTAAGGACAGCCATGGTTATCGCCTACGGCCACATCACCCTGAAAGCGCCCGATCTCGTCTGATCTCGGAGGCTAAGCAGGGTCGGGCCTGGTTAGTACCTGGATGGGAGACCGCCTGGGAATACCAGGTGCTGTAGGCTTTTTTTTTTTAGTTGGTGTGGTGGAGTCCTTGAATCTTTTTTTTCCCCGAGTCTTTCTTCCATGCTATCTTCAAGAGAGTTAAGGACAGCCATGGTTATCGCCTACGGCCACATCACCCTGAAAGCGCCCGATCTCGTCTGATCTCGGAGGCTAAGCAGGGTCGGGCCTGGTTAGTACCTGGATGGGAGACCGCCTGGGAATACCAGGTGCTGTAGGCTTTTTTTTTTAGTTGGTGTGGTGGAGTCCTTGAATCTTTTTTTTCCCCGAGTCTTTCTTCCATGCTATCTTCAAGAGAGTTAAGGACAGCCATGGTTATCGCCTACGGCCACATCACCCTGAAAGCGCCCGATCTCGTCTGATCTCGGAGGCTAAGCAGGGTCGGGCCTGGTTAGTACCTGGATGGGAGACCGCCTGGGAATACCAGGTGCTGTAGGCTTTTTTTTTTTAGTTGGTGTGGTGGAGTCCTTGAATCTTTTTTTTCCCCGAGTCTTTCTTCCATGCTATCTTCAAGAGAGTTAAGGACAGCCATGGTTATCGCCTACGGCCACATCACCCTGAAAGCGCCCGATCTCGTCTGATCTCGGAGGCTAAGCAGGGTCGGGCCTGGTTAGTACCTGGATGGGAGACCGCCTGGGAATACCAGGTGCTGTAGGCTTTTTTTTTTTAGTTGGTGTGGTGGAGTCCTTGAATCTTTTTTTTCCCCGAGTCTTTCTTCCATGCTATCTTCAAGAGAGTTAAGGACAGCCATGGTTATCGCCTACGGCCACATCACCCTGAAAGCGCCCGATCTCGTCTGATCTCGGAGGCTAAGCAGGGTCGGGCCTGGTTAGTACCTGGATGGGAGACCGCCTGGGAATACCAGGTGCTGTAGGCTTTTTTTTTTTAGTTGGGGTGGTGGAGTCCTTGAATCTTTTTTTTCCCCGAGTCTTTCTTCCATGCTATCTTCAAGAGAGTTAAGGACAGCCATGGTTATCGCCTACGGCCACATCACCCTGAAAGCGCCCGATCTCGTCTGATCTCGGAGGCTAAGCAGGGTCGGGCCTGGTTAGTACCTGGATGGGAGACCGCCTGGGAATACCAGGTGCTGTAGGCTTTTTTTTTTTAGTTGGTGTGGTGGAGTCCTTGAATCTTTTTTTTCCCCGAGTCTTTCTTCCATGCTATCTTCAAGAGAGTTAAGGACAGCCATGGTTATCGCCTACGGCCACATCACCCTGAAAGCGCCCGATCTCGTCTGATCTCGGAGGCTAAGCAGGGTCGGGCCTGGTTAGTACCTGGATGGGAGACCGCCTGGGAATACCAGGTGCTGTAGGCTTTTTTTTTTTAGTTGGTGTGGTGGAGTCCTTGAATCTTTTTTTTCCCCGAGTCTTTCTTCCATGCTATCTTCAAGAGAGTTAAGGACAGCCATGGTTATCGCCTACGGCCACATCACCCTGAAAGCGCCCGATCTCGTCTGATCTCGGAGGCTAAGCAGGGTCGGGCCTGGTTAGTACCTGGATGGGAGACCGCCTGGGAATACCAGGTGCTGTAGGCTTTTTTTTTTTAGTTGGTGTGGTGGAGTCCTTGAATCTTTTTTTTCCCGAGTCTTTCTTCCATGCTATCTTCAAGAGAGTTAAGGACAGCCATGGTTATCGCCTACGGCCACATCACCCTGAAAGCGCCCGATCTCGTCTGATCTCGGAGGCTAAGCAGGGTCGGGCCTGGTTAGTACCTGGATGGGAGACCGCCTGGGAATACCAGGTGCTGTAGGCTTTTTTTTTAGTTGGTGTGGTGGAGTCCTTGAATCTTTTTTTTCCCCGAGTCTTTCTTCCATGCTATCTTCAAGAGAGTTAAGGACAGCCATGGTTATCGCCTACGGCCACATCACCCTGAAAGCGCCCGATCTCGTCTGATCTCGGAGGCTAAGCAGGGTCGGGCCTGGTTAGTACCTGGATGGGAGACCGCCTGGGAATACCAGGTGCTGTAGGCTTTTTTTTTTTAGTTGGTGTGGTGGAGTCCTTGAATCTTTTTTTCCCCGAGTCTTTCTTCCATGCTATCTTCAAGAGAGTTAAGGACAGCCATGGTTATCGCCTACGGCCACATCACCCTGAAAGCGCCCGATCTCGTCTGATCTCGGAGGCTAAGCAGGGTCGGGCCTGGTTAGTACCTGGATGGGAGACCGCCTGGGAATACCAGGTGCTGTAGGCTTTTTTTTTTTAGTTGGTGTGGTGGAGTCCTTGAATCTTTTTTTTCCCCGAGTCTTTCTTCCATGCTATCTTCAAGAGAGTTAAGGACAGCCATGGTTATCGCCTACGGCCACATCACCCTGAAAGCGCCCGATCTCGTCTGATCTCGGAGGCTAAGCAGGGTCGGGCCTGGTTAGTACCTGGATGGGAGACCGCCTGGGAATACCAGGTGCTGTAGGCTTTTTTTTTTTAGTTGGTGTGGTGGAGTCCTTTAATCTTTTTTTTCCCCGAGTCTTTCTTCCATGCTATCTTCAAGAGAGTTAAGGACAGCCATGGTTATCGCCTACGGCCACATCACCCTGAAAGCGCCCGATCTCGTCTGATCTCGGAGGCTAAGCAGGGTCGGGCCTGGTTAGTACCTGGATGGGAGACCGCCTGGGAATACCAGGTGCTGTAGGCTTTTTTTTTTTAGTTGGTGTGGTGGAGTCCTTGAATCTTTTTTTTCCCCGAGTCTTTCTTCCATGCTATCTTCAAGAGAGTTAAGGACAGCCATGGTTATCGCCTACGGCCACATCACCCTGAAAGCGCCCGATCTCGTCTGATCTCGGAGGCTAAGCAGGGTCGGGCCTGGTTAGTACCTGGATGGGAGACCGCCTGGGAATACCAGGTGCTGTAGGCTTTTTTTTTTTAGTTGGTGTGGTGGCGTCCTTGAATCTTTTTTTTCCCCGAGTCTTTCTTCCATGCTATCTTCAAGAGAGTTAAGGACAGCCATGGTTATCGCCTACGGCCACATCACCCTGAAAGCGCCCGATCTCGTCTGATCTCGGAGGCTAAGCAGGGTCGGGCCTGGTTAGTACCTGGATGGGAGACCGCCTGGGAATACCAGGTGCTGTAGGCTTTTTTTTTTTAGTTGGTGTGGTGGAGTCCTTGAATCTTTTTTTTCCCCGAGTCTTTCTTCCATGCTATCTTCAAGAGAGTTAAGGACAGCCATGGTTATCGCCTACGGCCACATCACCCTGAAAGCGCCCGATCTCGTCTGATCTCGGAGGCTAAGCAGGGTCGGGCCTGGTTAGTACCTGGATGGGAGACCGCCTGGGAATACCAGGTGCTGTAGGCTTTTTTTTTTTAGTTGGTGTGGTGGAGTCCTTGAATCTTTTTTTTCCCCGAGTCTTTCTTCCATGCTATCTTCAAGAGAGTTAAGGACAGCCATGGTTATCGCCTACGGCCACATCACCCTGAAAGCGCCCGATCTCGTCTGATCTCGGAGGCTAAGCAGGGTCGGGCCTGGTTAGTACCTGGATGGGAGACCGCCTGGGAATACCAGGTGCTGTAGGCTTTTTTTTTTTAGTTGGTGTGGTGGAGTCCTTGAATCTTTTTTTTCCCCGAGTCTTTCTTCCATGCTATCTTCAAGAGAGTTAAGGACAGCCATGGTTATCGCCTACGGCCACATCACCCTGAAAGCGCCCGATCTCGTCTGATCTCGGAGGCTAAGCAGGGTCGGGCCTGGTTAGTACCTGGATGGGAGACCGCCTGGGAATACCAGGTGCTGTAGGCTTTTTTTTTTTAGTTGGTGTGGTGGAGTCCTTGAATCTTTTTTTTCCCCGAGTCTTTCTTCCATGCTATCTTCAAGAGAGTTAAGGACAGCCATGGTTATCGCCTACGGCCACATCACCCTGAAAGCGCCCGATCTCGTCTGATCTCGGAGGCTAAGCAGGGTCGGGCCTGGTTAGTACCTGGATGGGAGACCGCCTGGGAATACCAGGTGCTGTAGGCTTTTTTTTTTAGTTGGTGTGGTGGAGTCCTTGAATCTTTTTTTTCCCCGAGTCTTTCTTCCATGCTATCTTCAAGAGAGTTAAGGACAGCCATGGTTATCGCCTACGGCCACATCACCCTGAAAGCGCCCGATCTCGTCTGATCTCGGAGGCTAAGCAGGGTCGGGCCTGGTTAGTACCTGGATGGGAGACCGCCTGGGAATACCAGGTGCTGTAGGCTTTTTTTTTTTAGTTGGTGTGGTGGAGTCCTTGAATCTTTTTTTTCCCCGAGTCTTTCTTCCATGCTATCTTCAAGAGAGTTAAGGACAGCCATGGTTATCGCCTACGGCCACATCACTAGTGTTGAGCAGAATATGCCATATTCGATTTCGCGATATATCTCGAATATATATTCGAATATTCGAGATATATTCGCTAAATTCGAATATTCGTGATATTTTATCGAAAGTAAATGATTGCGATTTTTCGCTATTGCGAATGCGAAAATAATTGCGATTTTTTGATAACTGCGGTAGGAGCACTCTGATTGGCTCAGAATATTCGTGATATTTTATCGAAATATCGCAACATGCGAATGCGATATTTATTGCGCAATTTCGAGAAATGCTGGAGGAGCGCTCTGATTGGCTCAGAATATTCGTGATATTTTATCGAAATATCGCAACATGCGAATGCGATATTTATTGCGCAATTTCGAGAAATGCTGGAGGAGCGCTCTGATTGGCTCAGAATATTCGTGATATTTTATCGAAATATCGCAACATGCGAATGCGATATTTATTGCGCAATTTCGAGAAATGCTGTAGGAGCACTCTGATTGGCTCAGAATATTCGTGATATTTTACAATACAAAATAATTGCGAATATTCGGCAAATGCGGAAGGAGCACTCTGATTGGCTCAGAATATTCTTGATATTTTACAATACAAAATAATTGCGAATATTCGGCAAATGCGGAAGGAGCACTCTGATTGGCTCAGAATATTCTTGATATTTTACAATACAAAATAATTGCGAATATTCGGCAAATGCGGAAGGAGCACTCTGATTGGCTCAGAATATTCTTGATATTTTACAATACAAAATAATTGCGAATATTCGGCAAATGCGGAAGGAGCACTCTGATTGGCTCAGAATATTCTTGATATTTTACAATAGAAAATAAAAAGTGTTTTGCATTGGTGGTGATTCTTTACTCTATCCATCTGTCACAGCCGTTTGTCAATCAAACACCTTGAAGATTGAACACGTTCATGCTGCATGCTTTGGACTTTTTTTCACTTCACATATCAAAGACATTTTTATGAAAGATTATTTTTCTATTATTGGGACTATATTTCTTTATATATTTGTTTCACTGTGTATTTCACAAGTTATTTGCGCTTGCTTATTTTATAATTTGCCCACATGTCTTGTCACTAGACATATTTTTTATTCTTGTAGAGCGACTCCATTTTCTGTCTTGTATTAATTTATGTTGTATAACATTTTTGAGTTGCTGCTGTATTCTCCCCTTTTTTAAGGTATGCGCAATTTTTTCCTTCTTACAAAAAATAATAATATCAAACATACAAATATTCATAACATACACATACACAAAGCCCCCCCCTTTTGCATCAGAGACAATCAGAGTTCTCCTACCACAGTTATCGAAAATTCGCAATCATTTTCGCACTCGCAATAGCGAAAAATCGCAATTTTTTTTTTTTCAATTTGGCAACATAATAGGATCGCCTCAGCTTAGCTACTCGGCCCAGGGTCTCTAATCATACCAGCAATGCTTTTAGACGTCGATAGGATGTGATCTGTTTTAAAAATCAAATTGAAAAAATGCGAATATTCGGAATTGCGAATATTCACCGCGAAATTCGAAATATAGCGCGATTTCTCGAATATGCTATATTCGAGTCGAATATTCGCAATGCGAATATTCGTGAGCAACACTACACATCACCCTGAAAGCGCCCGATCTCGTCTGATCTCGGAGGCTAAGCAGGGTCGTGCCTGGTTAGTACCTGGATGGGAGACCGCCTGGGAATACCAGGTGCTGTAGGCTTTTTTTTTTTAGTTGGTGTGGTGGAGTTCTTGAATCTTTTTTTTCCCCCGAGTCTTTCTTCCATGCTATCTTCAAGAGAGTTAAGGACAGCCATGGTTATCGCCTACGGCCACATCACCCTGAAAGCGCCCGATCTCGTCTGATCTCGGAGGCTAAGCAGGGTCGGGCCTGGTTAGTACCTGGATGGGAGACCGCCTGGGAATACCAGGTGCTGTAGGCTTTTTTTTTTTTTTTTTTTTTTTTTTTTTTTTTTAAACAATTTTATTAAGCAATTGACATGGCATACAATCGTTTTCAGTACTGGGCGCAACCAGTAGTACAGTACAGTTGTTGCAGAAGTGAGTACATGCAAATGAAAGCAGCATGAGTCCAATGTCAAAACAGAACAAAAATAGAACACTATCAGTATGTATATATTTGTTCGTACAACATCAATACACCTCCAATGGGGGAGCATAGTAGGAACTAAGGGTGATCCCGCGCCCCTAGGGGGCCCTCCCCAACCGTCGGGGGGGGGGGGGTGGGGTAGCGGGAGAGAGAGAGAAAAAAAAAAAAAAAGGGGGGGGGAGGGGGAATATCCTGAGGGAGAAGAGGAGACCAGTTGTGTAAAGGACAGAGCTATCACTGCCCAGAGGGCTCGGTCGTGGATGCGTCCGCAGGGAGATTTGGGTCCACTGAGGCGTGTGATTCCCGGTAGTGGATCCAACATGCCCACGATTCTCGAAATTTGTCATGAGTGTCATTAGCACGGTGGATTAGTTGTTCCATATCTTTAATTCTATCAACCCTGAGGTGCCAGTCATGCAACGTGGGGACAGAGGTAGACTTCCACTTCAAGGGGACACACTGTGTGGCGGCGTTAACAAGATGCAATGTTAGCGACTTGCGATAATGTTTCCTAGGCACCACAGTATGGTGCAGTAAGTACTGCGCTGGGGAGAACTCTAAGAAGTAGGTGGTGATCTGGACGATACACTCGTGGACCTCCTTCCAGAACGGCACTATCAGGGGGCAGTCCCACCAAATGTGGAGGAGGGAGCCCGTGGCCCCACCACACCTCCAACATTCAGCCGAAACTGCGGGGAAGATCCTATGTAGTTTTTCGGGGGTGCGATACCACCGGGTGCACAGTTTGTATCTATTCTCCTGGGCTGTCACATTAACGGATCCCTTGTGGGCGTGCTCCCAAATGTGGTCCCAGTCTTCGTCTGACAAGTCAAGGGATAGGTCAGTGTTCCAGGACACCCGGAACTGGTCAGTGGATGGCACCATTGACAGCAGCAGGGAGTATAGTGCAGAAATCAGATGGCGTTGTGGTCGGTCCGCAGCACAAATGAGTTCTATCGGGGTTAAGTCTCGGGACCACCGTAAGGGTGTTCGGGCACCCCCCAAAAAGTGTCTGATTTGTAGAAACTTAAAGAACGGTATATTCAGGTGCGGGAGTGTGGTGGCCATTTCGGCCTGGTTGAGCATGGTTCCGTTTCGAAAGAAGTGGCTAGCTCTTACCCGTATGGGGTCTAGAGGCACTGTGGAGTCACTAGCGGTAATGCTAGGCGGAAAGTCTGGGTTAAGAACTAGGGGAGTCATTGGTCCAGGTGATGGGGTCATACCCATTTTACGGCACACTGTCTCAAATTTCCGGAGCGTGGGTCCAGTTAGGGGGTGCTCTAGGCAGGGTTTAGGGACCGATCGGGCTTCAATCCACGGGAGATGAGCTATGGGAAACAAAAGGAATTTGTTTTCCACCGATACCCAGTCCTTGCTACCGGCATGGAGGTGCCAATCCACCACCCTTGCCAGTTGACATGCCTTGTGATACAAAGTAATGTCAGGTAATCCCAGCCCTCCCTTTAGTTTTGGCAGTATCAGTTTGTCCCAACTTAATCGAGGGGAGCGGCCGGACCAGAGGAATGCCCTGCAACATCGCTTAAAAGCAGCAAAAAAGGACTGCGGTAGTTTAATCGGTATCGCTTGCAGTAAATACAGTATCCTAGGGAGGACATTCATCTTCAGCACGGCAGCTCTCCCAAACCAAGAGAGAAAGCCTTTGGTCCAGCACTGCAGGTCCTCCTTGATGGCCTGCAGAGCCGGTAGAAAATTAAGAGCATAGAGATCTCTTAAGTCGGGAGGTATTTTGATACCCAAGTAAGTGATGCCGCGCGTCTCCCATTTAAATGGGAAGGACCGCTTGCAGTGTGTGACCAGTGAGTCAGGGAGGGACACGTTTAAGGCATGGGACTTGTCAAAGTTTATTTGGAGGTTAGATAAGAGTTTAAATTTCTGGAAGTCGAGTAGCAGATTGGGGATCGTCGTGATAGGGTCGGACAGGAATAGGAGAACGTCATCCGCGTACGCAGCTACCTTGCAACTTTTACTGCCAACCTCAATGCCCTTAATAGTTGGGTTGTCACGCAGTCTACGCAGCAACGGTTCCATTGTGAGCACAAAAATGAGCGGGGATAAGGGGCACCCCTGTCGTGTGCCATTCGTGAGGGAGAAGGCGCTTGACAGCCGGCCATTAACTCTTTCAAATGGTTTTTATTAGTATTTGTCAAATGAAATAATACAACAGTATCAAATACATTAGGGTATACAGTACAGAGTAATGTGTGGGTTCTTAAAGAGGTTAATATCGCGCCACGTACTGCACCAACTATACATTCATCAGGTAAATGTCAAATGAACATCAGAATATAGTTGTATTAACATGGGAGGGGGGGGGGAGTAAAGAGGGGGGGGAGAAGGAGGGGAAGGCAGAGAGCATCAAGAGTTTACCAGTATATTCAGAGGGTGAATCCATTGGTCTTCTGGCCATTATACCAGACTCGCCAGGGATCCCAAAGGGTTAGCACGGTGGAACAAGAGTGTTTTCTACGTGCAAGGATGGTCTCGTATGTATAGTGGGTTTGTACCATTTTTATTACTTCCATTAGTGAAGGGACATTTTTGGATTTCCAGTTTCGAGCGATCAGAAGTCTTGTTGCTAACAGGACGTGTACAGTCACTAGTCTCAAGGGTGATGGAATGTCCTCAATGGTCAGATTAAGGATGGCTAGCGGAGGTGTCAGGGACATGGGTATACCAAGCATGGATTGTAGCATCGACTCCACAGAGGACCATAACAGTCTCAGGCATGGGCAGGACCAGAAGATGTGGAGAAGAGTGCCGGGATTGTTGCATTCTCTCCAACAGTCGTGAGATGTGTCGGGGTGGAATCTAGCTATCCTAGATGGCGTAAGGTACCATCTCATCAGTAATTTTTGGGAGAGTTCCCATAAGGAGGTGCAGGAGGTGTATTTGTGGTTAGATTTAATCGCCGTCTGCCATTGATGGTCGGAGAATGGGGTGAGCAGGTCAGATTCCCAGTCTAGGAGTGGTTTGGATTTGGTGAAGGAGTTTTTTTCCTGAAGGGTTGAGTAGATTAAGGAGGTGCCTTTGCTCTTCGCTGTATCAGAGAAGAGGAAGCGCCATATGTTTAGAGGTAAAGATCTTTCCAGAGATCTAGTTTCCCTAAGGCAATGTTGCAATCTATAGTATGTAAGGTAGTCTGAAGCAGGGGCATGGAAGGTCTCTTGGATGTGGGGAAAGGACGTGTTAGTCACCAAGGGTCGTAAGTCGTGAATGTGGGCTGCGCGGTCAGATATCCATTGGGGGATAGGTAGGTCAGGAGTTAGCAGCTGAAGTGTTTCAACAGGTATAGGGATGGGTTTAGTTGCGAGAGTCGGCCACGTGGAGGAAAGGAGCGACTTCCAGACCTTGACAGTGGCCTGAATGGTAGGGGAGTACAGTGAGAGTTGTGGGTGTTTGACAGTTGTGCTGAATAGCCAACGGGACAGGTTGGAGCCTGGGATCATTTTGGACTCTATATCACCCCAGAGTGTGGTGGGGTGTTCTGCCATCCATTCCCGCATTTGTGACATTATGGTGGCCACATAATAGTCTTTGATGTCTGCTAAACCCATACCCCCTACAGATCTGTGTTTAATGAGTTTAGTCTGGCTACACCTGGGTTTTTTGCCTTGCCATAGGAAGTGGCCCAGTATGGACTGTAGGGATTTAAGGTAGGATTGTGGCA